>NW_010972487.1:3471290-3491418 GCF_000737465.1 Haliaeetus leucocephalus | reverse complement strand
ACCCCCCCCCCCCCCCGCGCGTGGCCTCCTGCCGCCCTTTGGGCCGGAGACCCGGGCGCCGGCTCCCAGCCCTGCGGGGCCAGCGCGACGGCAGGGTGGATTTGGGGAGCGAGCTGGTGTCCCCCCACCAAGGACCGAGGCGCAGGAGCGCTTAAATGGAGGAAGGCGAGGGGGGAAGCTCGGGGACGGTGACGTGAAAAACCTTCGGCGGTGTTTTAAGCCCAGATAGGCTGCGTGGAGGGAGGGAAGGCCTTCGTTAGAGAGGGTTCGTTGCGCCGGGTCAGTGTGGGCCGTTGGGGTCGGGGTGGCGAGGCGGTGGTCGCACGGATGAGAGCGAGCGTCGTGCGCCGTGAAAAACGAGGAGGAGAGAGTCCAGGTATACGCAGCGGGTCACCGTTTACAGCTGGGGCCGGCTTTTTTCCGTGGATTCCTCGCCCTACCCGTTCGCTGGTTTTTATTACAGGTATTGCTGTCAAGATGGGTGCTGAGGAGAGCAGCGGTTTTGTAGCTGAGGAGCGGAGGGGATGCGTACAGAGGGATGCGGTGGTTTTATAGAAGAGGAGCAGAAGTAGAGCCTACGTACAAAAAAATGGCTTGGAAAAAGGCAGGGAGGCGTTTCGGAAGTAGGGAAAACCAGGTGAAGAGGTGGACTTTTGGGGGGGTGATGAATAGCAAAGGGTGACGAGCAGTGGAGATGTAAGGAATGGCAGAAGTGCCTTGAAAGTAAGGATGCTGGCCTGGAGTAGTCGGAGGGAGCTGGCCCCAAGGACTGGGAGATGGGGCTGATGTAATAGCTGTAGTGCCAGCCAAGCAGGAAAATGTGAGTAGCTGCTCTTAAATCGATGATCAAATGGGCAGCTGATCCAGGAGAGAGAGAAATCCCAGTGATCGGCATGAATAGTGAGGGCTCAAATGTCCGGACAGAAAAAGAGAAGGATTTGGATGAATATAGTGAGTGCCATAACCTTAAAAACGCTAACTGTTTTCAATAATTGATATTAATGCTGGGCATTTCAATCTAATTTGCTTTTATTGTTCATTGTTTATTTATGTTGTTGATTTGCTTTGCCGCTCCAACCGTAAAAAGCATTAGGTGATTTCACTTTTGTTTCCAGTCACTTTCACTCCTTGGCTCTCAGGTACTTTCATTATGTCATGATGTTTGGGTTGCAAATGCTGCAGAGAAGTGTTTAAATCCAAAGAAACTCTATTAACCAACTTCTTCAGATGTCGTGGAAACACTTATCATAGCAACAGGCTTTGCAGCATTTTTCCGCTGGTTTTTTTTGTGGTTTGGTGTTTGTTTTTTTTTTCTAAATTCTATGAATACTTTTGGAAACCCCTCAAGGGTTTCAGCCGAAACACTTTTTTTATTTTATATTTTGAAGGAAACGGCCTTTTTGGACAAGACTTCATTTCTTCAAGCTTAATAGATTAGTTATTAGAATGCTAGTTGCCATTAACTGCATTTGTAATGATTATAAAACAAAACATGAGAAGGAAATGAGGCTACAAAGGAAACATTATCAGATGATTTTACTGTGAGCTCTTTATCTCGCAAGGGTTGAAGTTCATGGGAACTTTTGCCAACTGTGCAAGCAGAAGCCAACAGCTAAATTATTCTATCTGAGAGCTTTACTTGCAATGGGACAATCAGCACGTTTTTTTAAGTACAAAATTATTGATGGGAATTTTTGAAGTCTGTTGGAATTATCAGTGTTAAGAAGTTGGTTGCTGCAAAATTACTGTCCTGTGAAATGAAAGCAAAGGTGACATCAATTAAAATTGCTCTCAGCCACTGAGTATTGTTATTTTCAGAGAGTGAGGCTTAGAAAATGTTCATTTTATCTTTTGTGCGCTCAGTTGCATGTGTGGTACATCTGTGTAATCAGAAGCATAGTGTTCACGTCTTCTGTGGTCTGACAGCTGAAGTCAAATTGTTCATAGTCATGTCACTATAGATAGAATTAGAATAACTTTAAAGTTTATCTGCCTTTGTACTGAAAAGGTTCTTTGAGCCACCATGCAAAATATAGTTAGTTAAACTGTTACCAGATTTATGAAGTGATCTTTCTCGAGTGCCATTTTAATTGAATGTCTGCAATTGTCTCTTTTTCAGGAGACCTCATGGAAGGAGAGCTTTACTCTGCTCTCAAGGAGGAAGAGGCCTCTGAATCGGTTTCCAGTACAAACTTCAGTGGTGAAATGCACTTCTATGAGCTTGTAGAAGACACAAAAGATGGGATCTGGCTGGTACAGGTATAGAAATTTGATCATTTATTTTTATGTATTTATCACTTCCAAAATGTGTTTCAAAGGAGGAGTTTATGAGGGTAGTTAACTAGTAGTAAAAGTGTATAACAGAGAGATGGTGACAAAGATAAAGTACATCAGGGAGATCACAAGGAATAAATCTGTTCAAAAAAACACAAAAGGCTGGAAGTGGCAGAGTTGCTGTACAGACAGGAAGAAAAAAACCTGTTATTCTGTGGATTGCTCTTTGAAAACCAGGTACTTTAGAACCAGAAAACAAGCAAAGCAGCACACACTTAAGTGCACAGACTCTGCAAGTACTTGGCCCTGGTATTGTAAGAGCTTGTGTAATGTGTGAAGTAGGTGCATTAAGTATAGATGCTCCCAGCTGGCACAGAAGTGCTTCTGGTGTTGCTCTTCCTTTGGTTGCATTACATGCTCAGACCCAACTAGTTTAAGTTTTTGTTTATGTAAGGGGCTTAGAGCACTTTCTAAATCTCTGTTGCCTCTTCACAAAGGCAAGATCTCAGTGCACTACTTCCAGGCTGGCAGGCTGCTTCTACAATGTGTAGCTTAAAATTAACCTTCCCCCAAACCTTGTGGGCCCACCGATTTTACAGCCTGCTTCCCCAGGGCTGCATGAGAACAAGAGAACATTTAGGAAATTAAAGAAAGACTTTTGCAATTAGGATTCTGAAACCATCTATTGTCACTCTTGAGAATGTAAGTAATCTAGACCAAAATGTAAAAATGCTTTTCTCCATCAACTTCTCTATTGATAAGAGGTTTTTTTAAGACATAAGTTCCCTGCTAACAGCCACATCAGGCAATCAAAATTCTCCACCAGACAATTAATTGTTCAGTTGACAGCTCTCCTGCCTGGTTTGTCTGGTCTCCTCACTTCATGTTTTCTATTGAAATGGATTACCAAGATTTAATGACTTCCTGTTATTAGACCTGCACTGTCATCACATCAGATCTCACCCTAAAATAGACAATGAGAGGACAGGTTACTGTCAGAGTCGAAACAGCATTCATGTTTTGGGAAGGATGTATTTGGAGTTTATTGAATTTATCATAGAGAAGGGCGTTCTTCAAGCAGAGAGTGTTGAAAGGAAGTTTACACATCTCCAAGCTAGTTGACAAATATGAGCATAAATATGCTATGAAAAACGTTCCCTCCTCCCCAGGCAGCTCAAAAGAGTAAAATACGGTAGTTCTCTGTTGTCTGTTGCTTGCAGAATTTTAATCGTAATATATTTTCAGCTAGCTTCATAATAGCAGATCAGATAGGCTGCGTTTTGCTATCTCTAGTGTGATGAATGTTGTCATCATTCTGAGAATATTTGCACAGCTATTCAGTTGGTCACAATAGCTGTGGAAAAAAAAAATTAGTGGAATTTACTGAATAATTTACTTGCTGAACGCTATTTGTCTGTTTCTCCACAATAAAAACTGCTAGACGTGTCAAATTTCTTTTTTTTTCAGTCTCGCCTTTTGACTTTTCAGCACTTTGAGTTTTCATTTGCTCCCTTCCCCGCCATAACTCTTGTCTGGATAAGTCCTGTGGTGGATTCTGCATGTTCTTTCACAGGTTTTCCTATGCTCTTTTCTTAGACCTCATCCCTCTAAAGCTGCTTTTTATCATCGCTTCCCTGTTCTAATTCTTGATTACTCTTCCCTTGCCCATTCTCTTTTACCATTAGGCATCCTGTGGAAACTTTACAGCTAATTAATCAGCTCGATGCTTAGGCAGGGGACAGTACAAGAGTGAGGATGCCTCATGGATGGGTTTGGTGACCGCAGACAAGGTTGGAGCATTCCGTTGCTACTGGCTGGGAAGCAGAAAGGATCTTCAGATCCTTTTCAGGATCCTGACCCTGAATCTCTGTTCTGTGGGGGCTGCTGGAAAGCGGTAGACGGAGAGGAGCAGTTCTGGCTCAGCTGGCGGTGTGGCTGTTGGTTGAGTTGGTTTTGAAGACTTTATGATGATATATGGGAGGATGGGGACTCTTGAAGATTATTTTGATTTTTCCAATGCATGTAAATGAAATTTCTGGGGTGGCATAGGGTGGTAGTGTGATCGCCATCACTGTCTGCAGAGAATCAAAGGAAAAAGAGGAAACAATTATTATTTCTTGATGTTTGACACAAATTCAGGTGTGAATTTATCATTTAAAGCAGCAAGATGAATTCCTTGAGCAAAGCCAAAGTCCATACACAAGGAAACAGTGTTTTGTGGCTTTGTTTCTTTATTTTCTGGAAATCCACATGCAAAGCAACCAGCCAGGTTCAGTGGTAATTTGTTTACCGGCATAGCTGTTCACAGGTGCCCTCTGCTCCTATGTGGACCTTCTGTAGAGCCACAGACAGCAGCATGTTCTTTCTCCTATTAGCTCATGATCTCATCACCTTTCTTTTTATGCCTTTCTTCTTGCTTGCCAGCTGCTGTTGTGCACTTCCTTGGCTGGCAATGAGGATGAATGGTAGTTTCTAGAGCTGCTTCTCTTGTTGATAGGGGAGTAACATGTAACGTTCTTGCTTTTCCACACTCTTCTATGGGTCATGCTCTCTGGTTAGTCTCTAGAAGCCTGCCACATCCAACAATATTATAGTCATTATGACTTTAAAAACATACAGTAAATGATCCACAGATAAAATTCCTCTTTGAATAAAGTTAAAATCTAAATTAACATCTATTTTTATTTTAAAAGTCTGTACGGTAACATAGTGGTAGAGAGAAGTAAAGGGAACTTTCTTCCTGGCATTGAAGCAGGAGGACAAACATTTTGATCATGTCCGTTAGAGGTGCAAAGGACATTATTATGGATATAAAATGTTGCAGTCTATTCTGCATCTCGGCTTCTTGTTCAAGTGGTGTAGTCCCAGAGCAAGGGATGTGCCTGCAGGATTTTGGTGGTGGTTTGTTCCTTCGTTCGTTCGTTCATTCTTTCTTTTGCTTGCATGTAGGATGAGTAATTTTCATATTTGCCTTTTTAATTTTGCCAGGTGATCAGTTGTTCTCGTTACGAGGAAATTAAGTAGAAACACTCAATTCTTTTAAAATAGATTGTTCAGTTTTTTCCAGTAGCCCTTCAGGATCTTTTACCATAGGATACCCAATTTTAACTTTCAGTATCCTTCTTGAGAGTCTTCATATCCAGTCAAGGGTGCAGAATACCATCAGCTAGAATGTAATAGTTCTCATATTGCCTGCATGTCCGTGTTAATTCATTACAGAAGCGCATTTTATCTCCACCTCTGACTTAACTGACAGCTTAACTGAGCTTTTCATATTGGTGCATAGATCACCCCGCCTCCCTTGAGAAACTACACATAATTTTGAGGTGGTTAATTTTTGCAAGCAACGATGGATGTGATCTTCTGTCTTTGCCTATTTTGATCTAATTTCTCACTGTCTCTTTCTCAGAAAAGAAAAAAAATCTCCAGACATCTTTAATCCATATGGATGGATTCTGAACCAGTTGTGAGTTCTTAGGAAAGAGCGACTATGCGGAAATTCAGTTTCATCAGCACAGTGCCAAATAATAAACAGAGTGAGATGTCTCAGAATTAATAAAAGTACAGACAGTCATGTAGAAACGTATTGACGTTATCTGGAATAAGTGGGCTTTTTTCCATGCTTCTAATAACTCACTCACCAGTCCATTTATAATTAGTGTTATTTGTAAATGAGAATTGTTCAAATATTTTTACTTCTGTTTTATTTATGGGGGGATAGTTTGCAACATAGCTGTTGATTATAAAGGGTTCTATGAAAAGCACATAAGAAGCTAATTAACAGACCAGAGTTTTTGAACCTTTGTATCTCTGTGGATCCCTAAAAATCTTCCAGCAAGTGTATGGACTCTTCACAGTAATATCAGGCTTCCTATGCTCATATACCTTCTGCAGGCACTGTAGAGGAGTTTGTGGACCTCCAGGGGTCTGGATATCTCAAACTGGAAACTGCCAAACCAGGCTGACAGTTCTCGCATACATACAACTTTCCTAGTTCATTAAATAAGTTAGAAATCAGTTTTGCCTTTGGCAAAATCATGCAGTTTTTTCCGATTCAAATGTCCGTACTCCTTCATGCGGAGACTGACTTTCTGAGATTGGGGGAGGATTTGACCACTCCTGAGAGAACTACCTGTACGTGGTGTGTGTGTGCAGCAGGAAATGGTGTCTCTTATTTAATAGGTTTTGTTGTTCCTGATGGTTTAAAGCCTGTCACAGTGCCCTAGTGCCCACAGTTGATGAGCACTTGGAGTTGTTGTCTTTGTGGCTAAGCTGTAAAACCAAGTTTTGACTATTCATGCGTATTCAAAATTGTGTGCTCTTGGTATGAGCAGGTGTGCCTGGCACCTGGTATCCTAGCTAGAATTGGTTAAAATAATGAGAGTTGAAATACCATGAAGTGTTTGTTCTGCCTTTGTCTATCTCTGACTCATTCTCATGCCTTGTGATACTTGAACATTTTTAGTTGTGAGTGAGCTTCAACACTTACTGAGATTGAATCTTGTTACTGTGACCTGTTTTGAAATCTCTACATACCTGTCTAAAACAGATTGAACAAGATCTGATTTAAATGCTTGGAAAACAGGAGAATGGTCAGGTGAGGCTACTGTCAGGTCATGCTCAAGTACTGCAGGGGTACCACAAGAGGAGTCTGTCTGTGTATTGCATTGCTACAGCAAACTCTTTAACATCAACAGTGTTTCCTTGAGCCTCTTCAACTTTTGTCACATCTTTACTCATATTTTAAGAATGTATGTTTGAGAAAATAATTTAAAAAAAAAATCCTTAATGATAACTGGAAGTTAAGGAACAACTGCATCAGTGACAGTTACGAAGTAGTTACTGCAATATTGATGCATCTAGCCGAGACACTTTGGTTTTGGATTAGGCAAGAGAGGCATGGTGTCTTGCTGACATTATCCTATTTTTCCAAGTGTTTATATCTTTCTGTCTCCACGGTATTTGCTCTTAAACTCTGTTTGCTTCTTTCATGTCATAACTATGACTATTTTAACATACAGATCAAAATGATTCTATTAATTATGTTCTTGATTGGCCTCTTTTGGGACAGTTCTATCTAATTCAGAGTCAGGAGAGCTCTTCCAATGCAAAAGCTACCTATTCAAATGCCTGTCAAAATCATCAGGATTTCAGTAATTTCAGTATTATATGTCCCTAGATGAATTCTATTTTAGTTTTGTTTTCTGTGGTATCTAGAAGCAATGGAAACTAAACAAGAAAACTCCCATCAGAACAGGTAGAAATAAAGGAGATTTCCAAAACCCCGTCTTTCCATTTTTATTTTGCACATCTTGGTGGCATAACTTACCTGCAGTATTCCACAGTCGTTGGTTGAGAATCTCCCGACCTTTTGTGATATGCTGTGGTCCTCCCAAATTCACAGATGGAGTATGAAGAAGCTTGTGTCTGAGACTTCAGAGGAAGTTTGTGGATGGATGCTCAGTGAGGGCCTGGCCCTCTCTCCAGCATCTTCTTCCACTAAAGAAGCTAGTAATTCATATATAGAGATGGTAATTCAGACCCTGCAGTCAGAGCCAGTCCTCTGGCCTGGGTTAGGTGTAGCTTAGGGAGCAGATCTATTCCGTCATGTGTGGTTGTTAAATGGCAGCGTGACTTTGATCCTACTGGATTCTCTTAGCCCATTAAGATGATTAATGGATTAATTGAGTTATCTTCATTGTCTTATTTGCCACTCTGACATATGATATTTTACAGATTGTGAACATAGCTAATAATAAGAAAAGCTTCAAGGGTTTGTGTTCCTCTAAATGTGGTATTTGTTTTCCAGCTGTGCTAGCTGATCTCATAAAAGACACCTTCTCCTATGAGCTTTGTCTTTATTTCTTTAAAATGAAATAGAGCATATGGCTGAAAGGGTCCTTCTTGATGAGCAAGTTCAGCGCTCTGCTAGACTGTGGCGTATGTGTTTATAAAATACCTTGCTGTCTCTCTTAAATAGTAAGTTGCCTGAGCGTAATACTGCTATTGATTTTTCTCTTCTTGGAAATGTGTATCTGACTTCTGGCTTAAGTGTATTCATGGCTGATTTGTTCCTATTGCGCTTAAATTGACAGCGCCCTTTAGTTTCACTGACTTCTGATCTCTACCCCACTACTCCCAGTATGTGAGGTCAATCAACCAGTTTGTTTTGTCAGGTATAATATATCCTGGGCTTTGCTTATTTCACAGCCTGTTAATATTGATGGCTTATAGTTCCTTTTGGACCAAACTAATAGGCCCAAGCTTTTCCTCCCATCGCTGTTTCTAACTGATGAACTCCCTGAGTGTCCTGTTCATTACTGAATTCAATTTCATTTCTGACACTCTGCATTACAAGATTTGTGCAGCTCTTCCTGTATGGCGTTACAATCCTCTCTTGTACATAGACGTGCTTCCCAATTTTATGTCATCTACAAATGGCTTTGGGAGACTTCAGGTTTGTGGAGGAAGGGCATTAATAGGAATATATGCTGAACTGAGCTCTAAGGTAAATCTATTAAGAAGTCTGTTCGCACCTTTCTGGCATTTTGATGTTTTCTTGCCTTAGCCAATTTCTTACTCACTTTAAAACTTCTTTTTTTTTTTTTTTCCCCCACTCACTATAAAAGCTTATCTCCAGTTCTTATAAAAATTTTCCATGTGGCACAATACACGATACTCTACCAAAACTACAGACAGGGTGGCATATTCCCCTTCTCTTGAAACTCGGTTGTTTTCCTCCAGGAAAAAATGGATTTTTAAGTCTCAGCTTCATCAGGAATGATGCATCTTCAGTAGTTGCATGCTGAAAAGGGGTGGAAAATTCAACTGTCTCTGCACCTTTAAAATTTGTTCTACAGTTTTGCATACTGTTGAGATCAAACCGGTGGGATAATTTTTTCATTTGCTCTTAAATACAGTTAGTAACTTGTTATTCTCATGTCAAAATGTAAATTAGTCTGACAGGGGTTTTACAAGAAATCCTAACAGGTTCATCTGTGATTTTGTGTGCTCATTGTATTACAGTTCTGGGATGGAGATTACCTGCTTACTCTGATTTAAGTGTGTTAAGTTATTTGAGTTTTTCTTCCATCTTCAGGTGATGCAGTCTCTTCCCATAAACTCACTAACCTGTCCGTGGCCAGCCATCTCCTCTTCATTGAAAACTGAGTCAGAGCATTAATTTCATTTTAAAAAGAAAATTATCTTGCATTTCTACCCTATCTTCATTGTTTGGTGATCCTGCTGCTTTTCCCCCTGTTCTATTCTTATTCATATGACTGAAAAACCTTTTGGTGCAGCTTGTAATATTCTTTGTGTAGTCTAACTTAAATTGCTCATTTTTCCTGACATTTTTTTTTTATTTCTTGCCTATCTTTCTTTGCTAGCTCTTCCTTTTGACCTTTTTTCATTCCTTGTAGGTTCTCAAACTATTTCTAATATCTTTTTGGAAGTGTTTGCTAGGAAGAAGTGCAGGGCTTGACAAGTTTTTTCCCCTTGCTTGAAATATAAAATCCTGATAGCTTTAACAACTTGGACTTGAAGAACTTCCAGGCCTCTTCCACATTCAAATTCCTGGTCTCCTCAGTTATGAGATCTTAGGCTAAATTTCTTAGCTTACCAAAATTCACACTTCTTAAATAAAATCTGTTCCAAGTGTTTGCAATTTATCTTTAACCGAATTACACTGTGATTGCTTAACCTGCAATATTTTCTCAGACTCCCTCATCCACAGAGATGATAACTACTTTCCAAAATACAAACCCTTGCCTCTGTGTGGTGAGCTCTTAATGTTGTAAGTGGGTGTTGCCTGCAAGGAGCGGCTGCAGTGGACATGTTTATTTGGGTTATTTTTTGCCATAATGACATAAAAAAGCATGAGCCCAAGAAATTTTACAAAGCTTCAGTGTGCAAAACCATAGTAGGGTTCTCTCTATCTAATTACAAAATACAAAGTGCTAGTTCTGTCGTTGTCCTTCAGCATAAATAACTTTCTCCAAGAGGAAGGACTTTTTCATGGGAAGGGAATTAAACGAGTATTAAAAAATCCACCAGTACAAACAGCCAGATGACAGTAAAACATACTGGTGACTGTATTTGCAAAAAATATCCTTCTCTTGTCACTTAAAGTGAATATTGTAATACCAGACAGAAGAAACAGTTGAGCAGGATCGGCCTTCCTGCACATAACATTAGCATACTCTCAACAACTGTACTAGGCTTTTTTAGAACATGCACACAGAATTTTGGAAGAAACCCAGCTCTGAGTAGTTGTACCAAAGAGTTATCAGTTATCAACGTTTTACTTTTATGCTTACTAATAAAACATAGTGGTTCCTTACTATGTTGGATGCATTTATCATGCTGTAGTAGCTCTGAGGATATACTGGCGTTAAGGTGTCTTTAGGAATGTGGTGTCTTTTAGTTGAAGTACATGAAAGAAGACGTTTAAAGTATCCAAAGTAACTGCTTCAGTTACATTGGGTGATGAAAAGAGGCCTCAATAATACAGCAGATTTCCCCAGCTGGTTGTCTCGATGCTTGAAGGTTACGTTTAGCTAATCAAAAAGGCTTTTCTATGTGATGTGCATGTTTTGAGAATAACTTGGAGGATTCTTATCTAGATGTTCACCTCTGGTTTTATTTAAACATTTTGGGTTCAGTGGAATGGGAGTGTAATCTGTAACTTTAGTTTAATGTTGTTTCCCTACATAGAATGTTCTGCTTAGTGAATTCTCTTATTTTAAGTTTCTGCGAGGATGCTGCTTACTGCAAAGCAGATAATATTTTTTGAGTCTCAAAGGCCAGACACGCTTTCCAAGTCTGTGTCTCAGCCTGTACATAGAGAACTGTTAAATCATGGTGATGACCGAACTTCCAGAGGAAAGCTGACATTTGAGATTATTAAGTCAGAAAATGATTGGGAGAAGTTTAATGGCAGGTAAACAAATACCTAACAAATGGAAGTTTCAAAACTTAATTTAAAAATATATTTTAAGTGGTTGCCAGTAAGCCTGCAGAACCATGTGAGGCATTTCTAAAATAGAAACTGCGACGGCTCATGGAGTAATGCATGATCAGTCATGTCATTCAAAATTACCTGTCAACTGCAGGCAGGCAGGGTTTTTTTTTTTCTTTTTTTTTTTCCCTTCCCTGTACAGTTATAAGTCAGAGGATGAGTGCTTATTCTTTGTCATTTGTGTGTGCAGAAGCTTACATCTAGGTGACCTGAAGTACTACTTTAATATACTAGGTTAGAACAAATTAGTCCTTGGGATAGATCACAGTGAATTATCATCCTGAAATGGCAGATGGGACATTGGAGTTGGTGGAACAGTCACGTAAAGTTACGGAGTGAGTCACTGGCAAAGCTGGAAGGAGTCAGGTTTTTTAGGTATTATCTGGGTTTAATCAGTAGTTTCCACCGCATAGAAATAGTTGTTGGCAGTCTAGTCTGGTACCAGGTACATGCATTCCAACTCATTTTAGTTGCTCTGAGACAACATTTCTTTGGCATGTTGTAACTTTTCGTGGAGAATTGTAATAAAATAATGGTCTTTTTTACTGCGAAGAAGAGGAACCTGCTGCACCCTCTTCCTTTCTCCCCTACTATGAACTAGTTAATGATAGCTTTGTTATTTTCCAAAGGTTTTTGTTAACTACCACTGATTTTAGTATCTTAACGGGTACTTAATGTGATGATGCACTTTTGTCTTTCTGCAAAAACTGTATTTCTGTCTTAGAGCTTCACTCTCCAAAGTCATTTATTGTGATTACCGGTTGTATATACCTACTTTATATTCCAAGAGAAGGGGAGAGCACTATCAAGGGTGACTAGATCTCTGTTTTCATGAAGCTCGCTCTTTATTTCAGGAAGCAAACTTACTGTGATACTAAATTATTATTTCCTTTTGGTAATAGGTCATAGCAAACGACAGAAGCCCACTGGTGGGAAAAGTCCACTGGGAGAAAATGGTGAAGAAAGTGTCAAGATTCGGCATACGTGCTGGCACTTTTAACTGTTCCAGTGACCCCAGGTATATCCTTAAAGGATTATCTAAATCCCAAGAATATCTTAAGGCTCAGCTGTGTTCTTGTGGCAGGGCTTGCTGTGTTGTGAAGGTAGCTGTGACAGAAGGTGGCTTTATTCATGTTTTTATCTCTATTAAAGTCTGTTCAGAATTCTCCATTACATTATTTATCAGCGTCCTAAACACAGATTGGCAGCTTCCTAAAGCATCGTGTGGGACATACATGATTAGCCTATGTAGAGCATAATACAGCAATGGAAGGGAATGAATAGAAGAGTTTGGCCTTATATTCCAGGCATTCGGGGACAAGAACTGTGCTTGCTTAGGACAAAGCCAAATATATATAGCCCACGTAAGAGAACTGTATCAGTTGTAGAGTTGTTATATTGCCACCTGGAAAGGAGAAACACAGGTTAGCATGAACCTTGCAAACAGTGCCTGCTTCTTAGGATTACTGACAAATCCTGTTCCCTGACAAATATGTGTGTGTTTACATATAAACTTGCACACACCCTTTGACAACATACAGTGTGCTATGCAAGATTCATGGTTGTTTGCCTATGATTGTGAACAAGGAAGAAGAGCAGAGCCAAAGAAGCTATCAGTAATTCTGTGCTGCTGTAAAAAGAATGTTTTTTGAACATTTTGTTGGAAGCATTTGCTTCATGTGATGGGAAACTTTGTCTGTAATTCCAGTGGCATGTATGGATATGCACATGTCTTACACAGCTTAAGTCCTAAATGTTTACAGAAATCTCAAAGTTAATCATAAGAGAAAATTCTTAGACTTTGCAGTGCTTATGCAAAATAATCTCGTATAATCAAAACACTGCTATTTGAACTTCTTAAAAATTTGGCAGTGTTTCTCTTTGCATAGCTCCTAAGTAGTCTTAATGGTACGATCAAATACTATGTTTTAAATGAATTCATTTTTTTTCCTAATACAAGAAATGTTTTGTTGAGTAAACCCTTGTGAATAGTTTTCATCAGGTTGCAGCTGAAATTCAGAAGAACACTACATGCAACAGTAGTCAGGGTACCTTTATTAATAGCATAATATCTTATGGCTCCTTCTAAAAATGTTACATTAAGATTCCTGAGATGGGGAGTTGTAATTGTCTAAATATATGTTTATAGACCAAAACCAGAGAGGATGTAGGTAAGATGGCTAGTGAATGAGGCTGATGGCCCCTATTTCAATGCACAGGGTTCTCAGAGACAGTGTGCATGCCTGTTGGCTGCATAATGTTTTGATCGTTGAAACTTGCCAGACATTTCCCAAAAGGAGGACTAGATAAATGGGGTGGTGTACTGATGCTGGTAGGAAAGACGCATGAGAGAAGGGATCTTCTGAGTCATGAGACTCATCTCATAGTTACGGGGGTCTGGACCATGACTCAGGGTTCAGCCTTGAAGAGCTTCTTCATTTAGGTATGGGTTTGGAGTTCATCCCATCACAGCACTCTGCCTGCCCTCGCAGCGGGGGTATTCTTTTAGCCCAAATCACCTGGCAGCATGTGTCAGCTTCGTCCTCTGCTGGTTTTGTGGCGGGCTCTGTCACCACACCTCTTAGCTTGTCTGCATCCTTCCAAAATGGCCCCTGTAGGAAGTGGACACTCGTCAGCTTCATTAAAGCAACTGCAAACAGAGCAATGTCTTGTTAACTTCACCCCACTGCTGCTTGGCAAAACTAGGATGGAAGGAAACACTGGGAAAGTTAACCTGCAGGCTTGGGAAAGCTGTGGGACACTGAGTTATGCTGTAGTGGTTACCTCCTTGGCTGGAAGGCCAAGGAGAAATAGCTTCTAATACTAAAGCTTTATAGTGAAGAGTCACCTTGCCCGTTTTTCAAATCCAGTTACAAAGCATGCATGACTGTATGGCTTTGTTTACTATAATGACCCGTGAAAATTAACACTATTCCTCTTCCTGTTTTATGAATACGTATCTCTTTACAACTTTTCTGTAAGATCGATAACAAATGTATTGTAAGAATAAATACACTTTGCCAGAGAATATTGGGTGCCTGTATTTCCTACTATTATATGTAAATATTCCCAGGTGCTCAGCATGTCTCATTTTTGGGCTCATAACAAAAATTTAAGGACTGGAGCTCCAGGTGTATGAAACTCTGTGATCTAACTTGCCATTTTCTTTGTAGGTACTGCAGGAGGAGGGGTTGGCTGAAATCCACCCTCATTATGTCAGTTCCACAAACCAGTACCTCCAAGGGAAAAGTAATGCTTAAGGAATACAGTGGGCGCAAAATCGAAGTGGAGCACATTTTCAAGTGGATCACAGCCCATGCTGCTTCTCGGATCAAAACCATCTACAACTCTGAACATTTAAAAGAAGAATGGAACAAAAGTGACCAGTACCGTGTGAAAATATACCTATTTGCCAACCTCGACCAGCCTCCAGCGTTCTTCTCTGCACTAAGTGTAAAGTTTACTGGAAGAGTAGAGTTTATTTTTGTGAACGTGGAAAATTGGGACAATAGAAGTTACATGGCAGAAATAGGTATCTACAAGACACCATCGTACATACTTAGGACTCCTGAGGGGATTTACAGGTATGGAAATAACACTGGTGAATTTATATCACTACGTGCCATGGATTCCTTTTTGCGCTCTTTACAACCAGAAGTTAATGATTTATTTGTTTTAAGCTTAGTTTTGGTTAATCTGATGGCTTGGATGGACCTGTTTATTACACAAGGCGCTACTATAAAGCGTTTTGTGGTTCTTATAAGCACTTTAGGGACATATAATTCATTACTAATTATTTCCTGGCTACCCGTGTTAGGGTTTTTGCAACTACCCTACTTAGACAGCTTTTATGAGTACAGCCTAAAACTTTTCAGGTACTCTAACACAACTACTTTGGCTTCTTGGGTAAGAGCTGATTGGATGTTCTACTCTTCGCATCCAGCCCTCTTCCTCAGCACGTACCTCGGTCATGGTTTACTAATCGATTACTTTGAGAAGAAAAGAAGACGCAATAATAACACCGATGAAGTAAATGCTAATAATCTGGAGTGGCTGTCAAGCCTGTGGGACTGGTATACCAGCTACTTGTTTCATCCTATTGCTTCTTTTCAACACTTCCCTTTTGACTCAGATTGGGATGAAGACCCGGATTTGTTCTTAGAGCGGTTGGCCTTCCCCGATCTCTGGCTTCACCCTCTGATACCAACCGATTATATAAAAAACTTACCGATGTGGAGGTTTAAATGCCTTGGCATCCATTCTGATGAGGAAATGCTGGAAACCTTTCAAGACAGCGAAAGTGACTCTGACAGTGAAAACAAAGAGGTCTTCAGTAGTGAAAAAGAAGGCTCGGAGGACGATGAGCTAAACATGTTTCGTAGGCGCGGTGAAGGAGAGCCTCGGTGCGGTGTTGAGACCTGTTCGTGTGCCAATAAATATTGTCATCACGAGCCATATGAACGGAAAGCGAGATCATACGGCTCGTACAGCACCACAGGTGACATGGAGCCAGATTGGTCAGCCTGGCCCTCTGAGATGTTACACTGTACAGAATGTGTTGTGTGTCTAGAAAATTTTGCAAACGATTGTCTGCTCATGGGCTTGCCGTGTGGCCACGTGTTCCACCAGAATTGCATCGTGATGTGGCTGGCCGGTGGGCGACACTGCTGCCCCGTCTGCAGGTGGGCTTCGTACAAAAAAAAGCAGCCATACACACATCCGCAGCCTTTGTCGAATGATACCCCATCTTAGCTGTGTGCTGATGTCCTTTGTAAGCTTTCAGGATATTACTGCTTGCCTTTTAAATGTTAGTCACTTAAAAGATTATGTGGTTTGAAGTTTTAGTTTAAATGTTAGTGCAGTGAACTAAAATATACATGATGCTAACGTTAACGACAGAATCATTTGGTTGCCTTGTATGTTGAACTGAACGCATACTTATCGTAAAATAACTTTTTCTTTTCAACATCTGGAAACTTGATGCTGTTTTTGTAAGCACAAAAATCAAGCCTACAACAGAAGCGTATTCCAGCAAACGTTTACAAGTTAGGATGTGGGTGAAATTGAAATTCTAATTGGAGACAATTGCTTAATTTAAGTGTTTCTTATTTTAGAGTCTGTTCAGCACATCTTTGTTGAATATTGTATGTTGTAAGACAGTACCATTTAAAAAGAAATCAGTGAAATAAATTATTTTAAAAGGAGATTTGTAATGTTAATTGTTTTGATAAATATTTTGTGTGTATGGTTACAGATGTCTTGCTGGTCTGATTTATCTGTGAAGACAATAAAAATATAACACGACTTTTGTGACTAATAAATTATCTCTTAGTGATGCAGGAATTCATTGCTCCAGTGTTAGCCACTGGCCAAGCAGAAGGCGATGGTGTTTCACTGGGAACTGCTTCCTTTGTAAGTTCTCTGCATTGAGGTGCTTCTCTGCTTGACCAGTGGTTTTCCAGTTGATTACAAACTGCTTTATGAAATGGAGACCCTCTTCTACCAGCTATGTCTCCAGCACCCCACCTGCCGACATCTAGGAAGACTTTAGGGTAGTCCCTCTACAGCCTCAAAGTAAACCATCGTGAAGTAGCAGAATATTGTCATGCAGTGACAAAAGTGGCTTGCAAAGGTAAAAATTGTCAGATTCCAACTGCTGCTATTTTGAAGTGATTTCTGACTTCTTGTAGAAAAGTGGTAGTGGTTGGATGCCATGAAAAATGGGAGTCTGTTGTTTTCTTTATATTTCAATATGAAACCGTGGTTTTGGTTGTACCTTTCAGAAATCATCTGGCTGAAAATCCAGAGGAAATGTTGGTTGGAAAGAAAAAAAGGGGGAAAAAAAAAAAGGGCACGAGATGATGTAAGTAGAAGAAAAAAGCTAAACTAGAAAGGTGTTTTCAGTTGTTTAATGTGCCACAGTAGAAGCAACAGTCTCATTTTCTTTCTTTCCTAGTTCTTGCCCATGTGGTATAAAAGGAGGATAATTAAATGAAGGTGATAATAGGAAATGTAAACACAAGTCCCTCTTGCAGTTGCGATCCATCTCTCTTTCTGTGCCTTTATATAGAGTTGGGAGGCTGGCACTCACAAAGCTGTCTGGCATTGTTTTATCTGTCCAGGGTACCTGGACACTGGGTTTTTTTAATAACAAATGTTTCATGCCTCCAGTCCCCAGGCATCCTCCCAAGAGGATATTCTTGTAATTCTCAGAAGAGCTGTTTTTAATTGTGAGTACTTTTTCCTTGCTCATTTCCTTTTTCCTGTTGCAGTACTGAAGCAGGGAGATAGAAGGGGCATAATATCATCAGTTCTCCTGTGGTCCAGAAAGTAATTTCTGTTCCAGTTGAGGCCTCTCAGTACATGCCCTTTACCTGTCATTACAGTTGCCACAGAGCAGTGGAGATGCATAACAAGGGCAAAGCATTTCTGCTTCCAGTTTGTGCAGCAGTGTGACGCTTAGCCTGCGTGCTTATTGAAAGTAGCATGTTGGTTCAGGACTGTCTGGAAACCCACGCTGAACTGGGGCCTTGCCATCTCCAGAGGGGAAATGGAGGAGAACTTTTGTGAATATAAATAAGGCTGTAGTTGATGCACTAAAGTACACAGGTGATGTGCTGTATCACAGTCCACCGTGGCCTTTTGCTGGTACCTCGGCATTCAGCCAAACTCGGCGAGCCGTAAGTTCTAGCAGCACTGCGTCCTTGGAGCACTGTGTGCTCCTGGAGAGCTGCTCTGCTGCTGAAAGCTGACCTCCTCATACAAAGCCTGAGCAGCTCCGCTCCTGTGCACAGGTTCAGCCTTATTTGCAAACCATTGTGCACACCTGTTTCAGCTGAAGATTTCCTTTAATGACCTCGGTTGCTCTACTAGTCCAATTCTTCTGATAAACGACACAAACTGCAGTTTAATTAGCAGGAGAGCCACAGAGGGTACATCCATATGAGCAGATAATTATGACCAGTAGATAGCTGTGATTGAAGGTTCGGTCCCTTCCTGTCCGTTCGCCTGGGTTATATAAATTGTTGTGATCTAGTTCCTGGCGATCCATCTGTTTCAAAATCTACAGCAGCTGGTGTAGTGTATTGGTAGTCCCAGCAGGAGAGAATAAGCAGTTGGATGTATTTATTTTATGAAATGGTTGTGTCAGTAGCAGCAGAAGCATCCAAGTACGATTGTTTTCTGTGGAGTGCAGAATCTCAGACAGCCCTTACCCAACGCGTTGACAGTTCAAAATCCGGAGAACAGAGTGAAGACTGTGCCTATATCAAGGTCAGCAGTTCCGCTGATGGCTTGTTTTGCCTTGCTGGGCTGGGTTGTGCTAGTATTTGTAAAGTGTCTTGAGTTAACTGAGATGCTAAACATTCTTGACATAGTGTTTTATGCTCTGACACCTCATGCCTGAAAGCTGGTGACCAACTGTAAACAAAATGTCAAACGATTGATGTGAAGTTACTTATTTCAGTAGGTTTAATGAAGGTGATGGGTGTTTTGTGCTGCTATTAGGAGAGGGTGGATTTAGATCATCTCTGAAGGTCTTTGCCAGTCTCAGTTTCAGCAATTACTGGTTTGTTACACTGGCTTTCCCACTGCAGGAACCCAGTCCAAAACGAAAGCTCTTCTTTCCAAACCGTGTTTAGATCTGTCTTTGTTCTGCATTAGGTTTTGGAAGGAAAAAAGACAGAGGTGAACTGTACATCTTTGTAACTGTTATTAAAATGTCTTTCTCTGGGAATTAAATAACGAGGGTAAGTATAATTGTAAGGTATTGGAGCGAGATTAAGCTAATAGCACCTTTTTCTTCCTAAGCTTTTGCACTCTTTCTGTGCATCAGTGATTATTTCTAGTCCTGTGTCTCAGCTTGTGCATTGGGGCGTAAGGAGATGGGAGTGACTTGCTGGAGCTCACCCCGCAGCACCCAGCAGGGTGGCTCCAAGCTGTCCACTAATTTTGGTCAGGTTACCTGCCCTTTGCTGCGGAAAGGATGGCAGGGGGTGGAGATGAGCCAGGCCTCACTGGTGGGGCATCTCTGAAAGAGCCCTGGCAGCTGAAGACGAGGCAGGCAACGTCTTCGGTGCTGCTTCTCTTCAGGTACCCTCCAGGCCTTCCCTGGGCAGCAGGGGAAAGATACAAAGTGTAGCTGGTGTCAGCCCTTGCACGACTAGATTCTATAAAAACTGTGCTTTCCTGCAGCCTGTGTGACGGGGCGAGGACAGGCGGTGACCTAACCTCCTCCGGCACCTGCTTTTATCGCTCTCAACTGCACCGGCCCACCCTAAACTCCTGCCGGTCCCCTTTGCCGTGCCACCGTCCTACGGTCGGAGAAGGGGCCCGGGCAGTGTAAGGGCGGCGGCCGAACCCTCTCACGGCCTCCACACACCCCTTTCCACACGGCGCGGGCGGGAGGTACTCCTTGGGGCCGTGTGAAGCGGAGCGGGGCCGTGTGAAGCGTGGCCGCGCCCGACTGCCGTTGATGACCCCGCCCAGGGGCGGGGCGCAGGGGCGGGGCGCGACTGCTTAGGCATCCCCAGTCCTTCCCGCACCGGCGGCGCATGGGCGGTGCGGGCGGCGGCGTGCGCATGCGTGATAAAGGGGCGGAGTCGGGAGTGGCCGGCGCCGCATGCGCAGTGGGGATCGCCGACCCCTGACAGGAACGGGAACGGGAACCGGAACCGGACCCCGAACCCGGCGGGGCCGGGCGGCGCGGGGCGGCTGCCGCCATGGGCCTCTTCGGGAAGACCCCTGAGAAGCCGCCCAAGGAGCTGGTGAGACCCTGGAGGCGGCCGGGGGGGGCGGCGGCCTAGGTGTGTGGCGTTGCCATGGCGCCGGGCGGGG
>NW_010972487.1:3423173-3471280 GCF_000737465.1 Haliaeetus leucocephalus | reverse complement strand
GGTTACTTCGGTTCTTCCGAAATGCAGCAGCTTCTTAACGCGCTCGGTCCGCTGTCAGAGAGCTCCTGCTCCCTGCGGGTGTGGAGAGACCGGGGGGGGGCTGCTTCACAGGGCCGCAGGGGCAGTAGCCAGAGGAGCGATGCAGTAGCCAAAGGAGCGATGCGTCCTAGGTGCCGTGGTTTGGGGAGGCTTAGTCAGCGGCTCCTGGGTTTTTTGGCTTGCTGTTAGCTGCCTTCCATGGCTTCTAGCTCTCCGGCTTCGTTAGGGGCCTCCAGCTCCTGTTGGGAAGGTAGTCTTAAAAATATGAATAGCTGAAATATTGGGACTGGGGGGGGGGGCGTTTGAGTCTGCAGACAAACTGTGTAAGCTTTGCTTCCTTCTACCCACAGATTTGTAATGTCACAGTGTGATGAAATAATCAAGATACTGGTGGATTTGACTGTTGCCTTTCATAAATAACTACTAACGTGTTAATAAAAAAAATCTGCTATTTGGTGGGGGGGAAAGATCAAATACATTAGAGGTACTAAAAAAGCAAAAGGGGAAGGATTACAGACACCAAAATTGAAGGTTTAGAAGATGTGCACTGTCACAGATATTCCCTGCTGCTTTGTAGCAGCTGAGTCCCGAGGAGTAGCCTGTAGTCGTTGCTTGTTGGATGATAGCGTTAGATGAGGAATATACCTTTGATTGTGTACTTTCCCTTCCTCCTCTATTTGTGTCGGAGCCACGTGGGTTGGTTATAGTTTCCTAAGTTCACAAGCAGCATTGGAAGATGCCACAGAAAGAACTGACATTTAGAGACTGCGGCTTTCAGTGATGGGATAAAGCAGCAGACAACCGTTTAACCCATACAGTGTGGTTATGTTGCACTGATAAGTTCTTGTTATTTCATGACTGATAACCACTCTTTTGCCTTCTGTAACTGACAAGCTTGTGTTTTCCGGTAACACAGCATGTCTGTGGGTCACCTTTGAGATGTTTGCAGAAAAGCCTGCAAAGGTACTAGAAAACAGGTGTGTCTGACCCTTAGGGAGAAATGACGTGGGTCATCTTGCTGTCATGAGCGCGCTCTTGGGTTGCAGGCTGGCATGATGACTTCACAGGCTATAACAGTGATATTGAGAAACCCATTGCTAGTAAGAAATTTCTTTCCTGCTGTATCTAACTGCAGCTTTAGAAGGAAAAAGAAGTAGTTCTGCTTACTAGATGACAGGGAAACAGCACCACTTCCTTGTGTCTGCCAGCAGCCGCACACAAGATACTGTCCCTGAGTAGGGCTAGCAAAAGCAATCCAAGCACCACAGGAGGTGGCTGATGATGGGAAGAGGTTGAGATTTTTGTAGTGGCAGTGGTTTGCCCTGGGTTTGCTTGTATGCTCACTCTCTGTTGATGGGAGAGAGTTTATTTATGAATGATACAAGGCAAACATCTTCAGTCCTTGTGAGAAGCTAGTGATGCATTTCAGCCTGTCTAAGTCTGGGGGCCTACTATACATTTAATGCCATGCCTGGACTGTTTGAGCTTAAAAAGTGTTTTTCCTCCAGTGTAGTCCAAGTGGATTATTTCAGCTTAGTGTTTTGCTGGCTGACCCTCTGTTGTGGTGCAGTGCTGTGAGAATGACGTTTTTGTTTATGTTGGAAATGGAAGCAAAATAGCTTCATCAGCGTGGAGTTGTGCTTGGGGTAATTAGCCTTGCTTAGTTGGCCAAAGTACTCCTATTCCAAGTATTGCTACCTCTGGTCTGCATTGTGCTGTGGTTCATAGCCGTAACCCTGGTGTCCGGTGCGAGATCACCAATATAGCTTCTTTACTGCTCAATAAATTGCTGTGTCTCACATAATTGAAAGCATGCAGTAGTCTAGATGAGAGTCAATGGGATTTCTTCCTCCTCTTATAAGCAAAACTGGTGATTAGCGTTGGGAAGACCAGGGAATAAAGAAGCATCCAGCTCTGCCTTCATGAGGACAGTTGTGTGAAGCAGTTTATTCCTGGGCAGTACTAGGGATGAGCTATCAGAGTTTTCTGCTGTCAGAGTTAGCAGGGATTGATGACAATATACGGCCAGTTGTGGTTTAATGGTGTCTTTGTGCTGGGTTGTGCATCACAGAGACAGAATCTGTGAATCCTGCTGTAGTTCATTTGACAGTTGCCGATTGTGCTTGGACATGAAGGCTTAATACATGTTGGCTTGTTCTAGAATACAAGTTGTAGAGCAAATCTCTGGAAGATGTTACATTTGAGACATGACACTTGGCCAGCCAGAGTTCAGTCGTGTTTTACCACAGTCTCTTCCCCCTGCTTTTCTCCCTCTAGTGTCGGCATACTCAAAAGAGAGACCTTCTTAGCTTCTTATCAGGGTGAGGAATGAATGTACCTCACGTTTTCTGCTGTGTTCTGAAGAACAAGAGAGGAGGCTGCAGTCAGTCCTGGAAGGGTTGGGTGGTTTTTTTGTTTTTTTCCCTGTAATAAACCAGGATTCAATTAAAGGTACAGGAGCTTTCTGAAACCCCTTCAAAACTTCTGCACACCTGTAATGTGCACGCACAGAGCTCTGCAGGGCTTTTGGGTTTGGGTTTTTTTGCAGCAGGTTTTATGCTTGGGCAACTTGGATGGTGGTGGTTTTCTGTAGTCAAAACATGGTCTTGTTCATTGTGACTGAGAGTGTTTCTTTGGAGACCGGTGAGGGTCTAAGAATCCATCTTGCTCTGCTGGGCTCATACGCTGAAGAACACTCTTTACAGTTCTGTTATAAAGCTTATTTGGGTAGATGAAAGCTTTTTACTTGAATAAAAAAAATCACATAAAAATCAAGGCAATTTTCATATGAAACTATTCATACAGTCAACTAGACTTCTTGAGTGGCCTGTGCACTGGCATGTACAGGGTGCAAGTGGATCCATGAACTAGAGGTCATCTTAATAGATGTTTTTTTTAGGATTTTTTTTTTAGTTTTTTGTTTTTTTTTTTAGATACTGTGCAAAATCTGTACTGCTGCTAATAAAAGTAGCAGCAGAGCTTCCACTCTGTTCCTGTGCTAGTGTTATCTCCTGATTCTTGATTCTGGTGTTGTATAGCCACTCTCTGCTTCTCTATTTGCCACAAGTGCTTCCAGTTCTCAGCTGGGTGTCTGGCAGCTGCTGCCTGTCTGGTGTCTCCACTTCCCTGGAGGGGTGGTCGGGACAAGTGGTGCTCCCCACCTCCTTCAGCACCCTGTGTTGGGGGAGCCAGGAGTTCTGGAACAGAGAGATCTTGGCAAGTCCCAGGAGGGAAGCCGTAGAGGAGGTGGCTGTGTTTGAACCCCCCACCAAAAGCAAGGGAAGGGAAGCTGGAGGGCAGAGCTGCCGTGCAGAGGGACCTGAGCAAGCGGGAGGAATGGGCCAGCAGGAACCTCACGATGTTGAGCAATGCGAGGTTGTACACGTGGGAAAACCATCCCTGCACGTGGGGTTGTGCAGCCTGGGGCTGGCTGGGCAGCAACTCTGCAGGAAGGGACCTGGGCTTCCCGTGGATAATAAACATGAGCTAGCAGTGCACCTTTGTGGCAATGAGGGCAAACTGGGCTGCATTGGCAAGCTGTAATCATCATGTTGAGGCAAATGCTTGTTCAATTACTCTGCTACATTTGGCATTAATGAGGCCACACCTGCAAAACAGCATCCTGGTTTGGGCACCCAGTGCGATAAGGATATCAACAAACTGGGGACAGTGCAGCAGAGGGCCAGCATGATGGTGGAGGACTGGAGCCCATGACACAGGAGGAGAAACTGAGGGAACTGGGCTTGATTTAGCTTGGAGAAAGAAAAGCAAAGGGTCTAAAGCCTTTCACTGCCTCTAACAGGGTTGTAAGCGAAGACAGAGCCAGGTACTTTTTCAGGTGTGCCCAGTGACAGGAAAGGGGCTACAGCCACAGGTGGCCAGAAGAGAATTTTGAATTGGACATGAGGAAAGTTCTACACCACAGGAGTGATTAGTGCTGGAACAGATGCCTGGAGCGGCTGTAAAGTCTCTGCCCTCGGACAGTGTCAAAACTCAATGGACGAGGCCCCGAGCAACCTGTCTGAACTTGGTCCTGCTTTGAGTAGGAGGTTGGCTTGGAGACCCCCTGGGGATCCTTCTGACTGAAATGGGTAGTACTGCTCTTAGTGCTGTCATCCTGTGCCAAAGTTTCTACTGCATGCTGAAGTCTCCTGCAAGCAAGTTTCCTCTGTACAGCGATGTCACTCTGATGTGGGAAATTAGCCAGGCAGTGAGCGTCTCTGATTCACAATTGTGTCCTACTTAACTCCTTGTCTGAATGTTAAGAGGAGTGCGATAATCTGTGGTACCTCTGTAATGTGGTTTGGGGTTTTTTTTTACTATTTGAATAATGAAATGTTTAAACATCACTCATAACTTAAACCTTGTGCATTTTGAAGTGCTTTCGATATTGGATGGTTAAGTTACATGAAAGTATAAAAACATAGTTTTAAAGTTGGAATTTCAAGTAACTCTCACTTTCTCTTTTTAAGGTCAATGAATGGTCCTTGAAGATAAGGAAAGAAATGAGAGTGATTGATAGACAGATCAGAGGTTTGTACTTATGTCTCATTTTTTTTTTTCCTTTCCCTGTCTGCCTTTAATTGGGGGAGGCTGTGAAATCTAATAACCTGGGGTACTCTATTGCATCTGGAATAAAGGAAGACAAATGTGATCCCAGGGCCAGACTGTCTGTGTTACAAAATGCCATCGTTGTAAAGTTCTCCAAGTAAAATTTTCAAAAAGAACCTGAATATTGTATCCTTCCAGTAAGACATAATGCTCTTAAATCCCATTTGATAAGATGAATTAGACTTACTATCCAGAATTTCACCCACATTGATTTAATGAATAGTATCAGTGTGGTATGTAATTCCACATGTTCCACAGGTGTATACTGGCAGGAAGTACATGTGCTAAACAAAAGTAGCTTGCTGTCAGCTTGGGAAAATTGCAAACAGGAGAGAGGAAAAAAAAGACTTTTCTCAGTGGGTGTTTTGCTATTAAATTATGGACATTATGCTTCTGAAGAGGTCTTGAAAAGCAGAGGAGTTGCTTATTATTACACTGCTGCTAGTTCAGTTTCTTTTACTCTCCTCTGCCCACCTTCCCAGAATCTGAAAATAGGTTTGGGGCTAGATTCTATTTTCTGCTTTTTGTCTGCTACACTGCCCTCAGGATTGGTCCATGGGATGTGCTGGTAAAGGATATTTTGTGTCAGTGTCTGGTTATTAGGCACATGCCTGTTTGAGTGACTCAAGGTGTATGTTCTCCCTTCCCCCTTTCCTCCCCAGCCCCACACTTCTGGAGTAAGCTAGCAGGGTTCATGTGTTCTCCCACTTGTAGATTTGTCTGAGTTGGTTGGAGAGAGATGCTTGTGTAGCACAAAGTCTGTCATTGTCCTCAACTGTAAAATGAGGAACAGGCTTTATGCCTTTTCCGGGAAAACCAATGTACAGTGATGTTCGTTATGCTTGTGAATTGTTTTGCATTCTCCAAGGCACTTTGTATGGCTGTATTGGGCACAGAGCAACTGAAATGTGCCTGATCTTGTTAGCAAAGTGTGTTTTGGAAGCCACATCTTCCATGGGAGCAAACTACCCATGTGTTCACTATTGATGGTTTCTTGAAATTTTGTTTTTCTCGCAACTTTATGCAAGCTGTAATACTTCTAATGGCCTATATAGATATTGGGTTATGTGGTAGTCTAGTATTTTGATGTGGTTGTAAATCTCATTATTTTAAGAGCTCTAAACTTGTCTGTATATGTATTTCAGAGTGTTATGTTCAAAGAAATACAGTTCAGCACGTGAGAGCTTATAGTAACTGCTAACCATCTGCTATTCTGGTAATTCCCATTAAAATGAAGTACAGAATATGTTCATAATGCCCATATTGTGCTAGGATTTCACATCTTACCAAGTGTCAGCTGTGGAAGTATGTGGATCTGCTGGACACTTACCAGGCTAGCAGGCTGCTGCTGAAAGATGACAGCCACATGCCACTAAAGGTTTTCTTCCAAAAATTACCCACTGTAGTTGGATTCTGCCATGCCTTTTATCATTTCAGTTGAGACTTACGCAGGAAATTGCTGCGATCTTTGAGTAAGGATGCTGAGCTGGGACCTGTCTTAGTTTCCCTGGGGAAGGCTGTGCTAGATGTATTTTGATATGGCAACACTCAGATTCACCTGGGATGAACGGAGTGGGCTTGGATCACTCGAACACTGGGCTCGCCCAGTCAGCGCAGCTACTCATATAGCAACGCACTGTTTCAAACCATCTGTTGTTAGACTCTTGCTTCTGTAGTGATTTCTATTTGGTGTAGGTTGCTTCTGAGGGCTTGGAAGGTTTGAAGAAATGAAGGGTATCCTTGTGACTTCAGAATTGAATTTTTTTGAGTTATAAAGTAACTTTGTGCTTTACTGAGCTTGCAAGTCCCTCTCGCAGGTGCTTTGGACTGCTTTGTGCCTCTGTTGTGCTTGGTAGTGCTGCAGAGGGACTGGTGTAGTGACTTTGGCTCACTAGAGGTGCATAGCTGGCATTGACCTTCAAAGACAGAGTTGACTGTTCTTGCATATTTGTGCCACCCCTATCATATTCAGCAGTTCGTCATGCGAGCATGAAAGCATTCACTCGAGTATGGGGCCACCCTGTGCTAGTTTGGATGTAGTAACACAATACTTGTGGTTGTTTTTAGCCTGACAAAAGCGAATGTCATAATTCCTCAGTACTGCTGGAGTACTCCTGGTGCTTTCTATTTTCTGCTCTACCACTTCAGCTGTTTCTTACCTGTTCTGATATGCTGGGACTCTGACCTACAGATGTCTTCAAGCTTGTGATGTTTCTGCAAATACTAGTTGGGAAGCAGCAAGGAGTATGTTTCTCTGATTATGATCGTAGAGATTTCTGCCAGTCCTTCACAATAAAGACGCCATTGAATGATACTAAGAGAATGACTCATCTTGAGTACAGGGTTCATTAACTCCCATGTGAGAAGCTGCGTCAAAGTCTCCAAGTCAGCATGTGCCAAAAAGTGTGCGTTGAACCCTTTGTTTTTATAAAAGGGCAACTTCTGATTCTTGCTCACATGTAATTTTGGTCTGGTATAAATCAAGAAGGCTCAGACAAAACCGAATTTGAACAAAGTCATTGCTAGAAAGAATTGTTCATGTGGTTCAGCTTTTTGCAGGAAAGTGTGCCTAACCCTTGCTATCTGATCTTTATTTACTTTGGGATGATTTTTTTACAGACTAACTTAGAGCCATATTTCATCAGTGGCTAATTTATTGCTGAGTCTGGAAAAGGAAGGGGGTTGATACAGCCCCTGATTATTCCTGGATTTCTTACTCTGAGTTTTTTTTTGAGGTACCTGGCTTCTGCTGTACACAGCCAGTGTTATCGGACAAGGCAGACATAGACATATGAACAGTCACATCAGATTTGCTAGAGAAACTGATGTTATTTAAGGAAGCCTATTTAGTGTATAATATTTCAGATCCAGCTATTTGGTGCTTACTTAGTACAGGCTTAGTTGAGTATTCCTGTTCCAGCATGCACTTCTAAAAAGCTGTTGCACGAAGCTGGATATCAGGAGACTTTGAACAGGCCATTTTAAGTTATATCTAACGATTTGCCAGCTTACTAGTTTTTGCTGATAAATTATCCATAGCTTTGGCGCCAGCCAGCTTATAATTTGAATATGCCAGTTTATACGAATACTTAATGCACGTGTATTTAAAGCATGAGCAGCAGAAACTCAAGACCTTAACTCCTTAAGTACAAGTATAGACTTGGTTGGGTATCCAGTTGAGGCTAAATGAATTGTGCCTGATGGGGGGAATAATTAAGCCTATCTGCAAGAATTAAGGCTTTTTTTGGCAGTAATAAACAAGTCTGTGGTTCTAAAAAGTTGTGGATGCATCCTTATAAATTCACTGTATAAGTGGTTATGCTTTTTTTTTTTAAAGGCAGTGTATATCAAAAGCTTTCTAGTCTCCATGAGATCAGCCTTCTACGATTTTTCTGAATGTTTTTTTTTTTTTTCAGAAAGACATAATTCAGGGGTTTAGAAATAGTGAGGACAGTTTTGCCCACAACAGCCCTCAGATTCACTTGAAAGTGGGCATATAGGTTAAGCTTTGAATGTAGTCTGACAGGTAAGTCTTTTTGCTGGTAAAATGCCTGTCCATCTTCTGACACAATTAGTTTTAAACTCCTTGTGACAAGAGGTAATCTTGTAGGCAGGAAATCGATACAGCAGCCTTAAACTGTGTGTGTATATTTGTGTGTATGTGTGTGTATACACACACACATACATACTTATATCAGGCCAGTTTAATTGTCAGGAAGTTATTCTGAAGTTGTAAGTCAATTAGTCATCTCAGAGTGCTTTGTTCTTACTGGATCTTTTTTGTTTCATAAGAATTTGTCTTAGCTCAGCTTTGTGCAGTGATATTCCTGGACAGTCCTTTACAGTACTCTTAACTGCAAAGGAAGATACAGAGCTGGATGTTTAGTAATGAGAATTTTCCTACTAATATTTAGTTGAATTAATTAGCTAACATGTAAATCAGCCTAGAAGAAGGTCTTTTTGTAACAGAGGGAATCTGAAATCAAGCAGAAACAATTCTTTGCATTGAAAATACACCCCAACAAATGACTGGTTTCTCTTCCATATCCTTAGCAGTTTGTCATTATTTGCTGTGTTTTTCTGTACTCCAGATATCCAGAGAGAAGAGGAGAAGGTGAAGCGGTCAATAAAGGATGCTGCCAAAAAGGGTCAGAAAGATGTGTGTGTGATCTTGGCGAAGGAACTGATCCGCTCTCGAAAGGCCGTAAGCAAACTCTATGCATCCAAAGCTCACATGAACTCTGTTCTCATGGGGATGAAGAATCAGCTCGGTAAGAACAACTACTGAGCGCTTCTAGCTTTAGAGGTGAGGTCTGGGTTTCCATTTTTAGAACTGAGGCCAAATGCAGGCAGAGCTTGAGTTTGGAAGTAGTCCTACTCTGTGAAAGGCAGCTGATTCCAGTGGGCTTCAGGACGCAGGGAAATTCCTCCTG
Source organism: Haliaeetus leucocephalus (assembly GCF_000737465.1). Classification (NCBI taxonomy): domain Eukaryota; kingdom Metazoa; phylum Chordata; class Aves; order Accipitriformes; family Accipitridae; genus Haliaeetus; species Haliaeetus leucocephalus. Next base: position 3,462,197 of record NW_010972487.1, on the reverse strand, counting down.
TAGCAGTCCCAGAGGTGTGAAGCTGCTACAGTTCCACATCCCCGCATCCAGCCAGGCCAAGAACCTGTTCCCAGTAGGCACACGCACCCACAGAGGCTCACAGCAGTGCCTTTACCAGCACTCATGTAAATACACGCAGCTTTCGCACAAACATGGACAGCTCAGTCCTGGTCTTCCTCTTCAGCTGACTGGGACTGAGGTCCACTAGTAGAACACATATATACACACACAGACAATACATGGGTTGTTCCAGTAGCTGCTCTCAGACCTTCAGTCTAAGCTGGCCAGCTATCTGGTAACTGGCCCCAGATCTCCTCCTCTGCCTGAGCTGCTGGTACCTGGTCCAGTAGGCCCCTGAAGTTTGTGTGTTCCCTGGTCCATCTCGATCCCTCCCATTTTCTACCTTTGGCCGTTCCCCTGAACACCCCTAATAAGTTTCTCATGTTCAGTCACATTCCTGCAGTCCCCTTAAAAGATCCATAATAAGTTTTTCCTGAGTCCAAACATGCTCTTTTCCCTCGCATTCTGTAACGAGTCCTATATTCCTGTAGGCAATACCCGCCTTCAGCCTGCAGGATGTTTCCCCACTGCCCTGTCTGGATGGGTTTCCCACCCTGGGCTCTGGAGTAGTAGCTCCCCAGAGCTCCCAGTTGTCTTCGTAGGGTTCCTACCCCTCATTGTTCCCTAGATCCTTGCTGGCTCTCTGTGTTCCCCCTGATTAGCTACTCAACAGATAACCTAACACCTCTCCTCAGAGCCTGAGGGTTGCAGGAGAATCACGTGCTGTGAAACAGAACTCTCTTCTAGTAATTTGGGGCACGTTTTCAGTGTGCCTTCCTCAACAGTTTGAATGCGTGCCTAATAACCCTGTATCCTTGTGGAGCCTGTTGTTACTGATTTGGACAGGATCTGTAATGTGAAGTTTATTTCCTTCAGTAGAATTCCCTTCATCTTGTAAATGTTTCTCTAGCAAGAGTCTTAAGACACTTACCAAGTCCTAAATGGAGATGGGGAGGCAGTGTTTGATTTCCTTGATGTGGATGAATTGGTTTGCCCTGCAGCTTAATACCTAGGTCTCTGTAAACCCTACTTGGTCCTTTGTGCTCCCTGAGTACCAGCATATTTCCCTCATTCCTTATCCACATCAGAAATCTGTTGTGATAGACTTTCTTCAGTATTTTCCATACCTTAGAGCATTTTAGCCTATAACAAGAGCAGAGCAGAAAGCATTAAAGACAGGGAAAGACTTGGTGGATGTTAACATGCTACTGAAATGTCAGAGTATTGCCCCCACCCCAGCATTATCCAAGCTGGTTGCTAGTAGATTTTAACACTAGATGAGTGATAAATCAGCAGTTGCAACGTGAACCTTAAGTGTAATCTTAGAACAGGTCAAATGTTGCTCCCATGTACCTCATTCAGGAAAGGGAAGCAGTAGCCATCCTTGCAGCTTGAAGTGTCCTTTAAAAGGAAAAACTCAAAGCAGCCTCTTCCTGATTACCGCTACCAGCACCTTCATCTTACTGGGAATGTTCTGATATCCTTACCTGAGCAATAGGAAGGAATCTAGAATTCAGTCTGAGGCTTCTATTAGCTTGCTTCATCTTGGGAAATGACTGCTAAAGGCAAGGTTTCTGTTAGTTTGTTAACATTACGCTTGTAATGTTCTTAAAGAAATTAAGTATTAAAATGAAAAATAATATATGCTGTACCTTCATTTTGCTTCGTTAAGGAGTGACCATTTTATATACAAACAGGTAAGTTCTCCATGACTAGGAAGCTGTGCAGTTAGGATGGCACAATTCAAGAACCTCAAAGTACCCTTAATTATTACATTTTGATCTTGGTATATCGACCTATATGAGAAGAGCTTATAAGCTATATTATGAGAATAGCCTCTGGAAAGAGTATTGTTAAATTCAATTTAAATTACACTGATTTCCTGCTTATCTGCTTCGGTATTAATTTTCTAGCTTACTGTTTGATGTGAAACTGTTGTAGTAGAACTTCTGCCAGAGTTAGCTTCCTCTACCCAGCATGGGGCAGAGGGTCACTCGTTTGGTCAGCAGTCAGACGTGGAGCTGGACAAGCTCTGCTGGGGAAACCCTCAGCAAGACTTCTGACTGCTGAGGAGCAGAGCTCCTCAGAGATCTCTTGTTATGAACTGGAGGGCAAGTGGGTTGAAATCTTTCTGCAGGCAATTTGGATTGCTCCAGGTAATCATACAGGACCAGTATCTTTGCTAGAAACTTATTTTTTTCCCCAATGTGGGTAGGAGTTGAGCTTTCCAGGAAGGCAGACAAGAATGAAGCAGCAGGATGTCCGTTTCTTTTTTTAATTAAATTGCCTATAAATGCAAACAAGTTTCTATCCATGTAGGAAGGATATAATTTCTCTGCTTTTGGTGGTGCAGGGATCCGTCAAGCTTTCTCTATGCCTCTCCTTCACAGCTGTCCTGAGAGTAGCAGGTTCGTTGCAGAAGAGCACAGAAGTCATGAAAGCTATGCAAAATCTAGTAAAAATCCCTGAAATCCAAGCAACGATGAGGGAGTTGTCCAAAGAGATGATGAAGGTGAGATCTACAACATAAATAAGACCTGGGTAAGAGGTGGTTGTTCGGCGTGCTGGAGTGCTGTGTGACTGCTTAGGTGGCCCCTTTGTCAGAGGGCTTCTGTGAACTCTGACAATCACAAATTAAAGGAGCACATCAATGGCTGGGGACTTTCTAGCAAGTTAGTGTAAGTATGTGGGGAAAACCTGACTCGGCAATACCTACAACACATTTGGTGTAAAGCTTGAAGCTGAAAAAAGCTGCTCAGGTTGAGGATGGGAGGAGGAAGATCGGTCCCCGTACAGAGCGGTTATGGCTTGGTCATCCTGGTTCCAAGGGCTGGGGGAGACTGAGGCTCACAGCAGGATTTGTGCCTAGTGACTGCCTGTATCCCTGAGCTTCTGTTTGTTCTGGGGGAAACTGAACTTCCTGATTTCAGGGATGAAAATATATATTCAGAAAGACCCACCACAGGCTATTGTGGAGTGGGAAGCTGAAAGTCCCATCTTAGGCAAGATGGCTAGTCTGATCCTGGGTTTAAAACATCTAGCTTATTGTCTCCATGTGATGAAAGTGCTCTGATTATTTTTTCAACTACCAAAATTGCTTTTTCCCCTTCTTACCACTCTAGACTGTTTATTTCAAATCAGAATTTTACCATTGTGCAGGTTGCAGGCCCTGCAGAGGAACATTTTCAAACGCAGAGAGAAAAAAGGGAACCTATGTCAAATGCTAATTTTACAGCGTATTACACAATTTATGCTTCATGACTGAAGTCTGCAGTTGTACTTTGCATTCTTAGAGCAAGCTGGGTTGTCGGTGTTTAGGCATGGAGCAACAAGGAATAATAGCTTGAGGGTTTCAAAGTGAGAACATGTGTATTTAATCTTCAATTTTCTTACCGCTTTTCCTGTGCACCAGTTGCACAGATATGTGCTTAAACCATAGGCAAGTGTGTTGGCCAACCCTTATGCAAGAGGAGAGCCTTGATCCAGAAAGCTGGAGCAGTGAGCAGGCAGTTGTTAAATGCCTGGATAGGCGTAACCTGATCTCCAAAGTAGGAAGTGCGTCCTCTTACCCTGCTGTTTCCAAGGGCATCACACGCTGCCTTTTTGTTTTCTGCTAGGCTGGTATTATAGAGGAAATGCTGGAGGACACCTTTGAAAGCCTGGAGGATCAGGAGGAAATGGAAGAGGAAGCCGAGATGGAAATTGACAAAATCCTTTTTGAAATTACAGCTGGTGAGTTTGTGTGTGTGTTTGCTGAGAGCAGAGCCTGGCCCCTGCTCTGCTCAACAAGACGCAGCAATTTAAATCTTCGTCTATTCTGACTTAACGGCATTCTCCCAGTGGCGTCTTCGCCTTTGCTAATAGGCAGAGTGCTCTGACAGACTGGTTTCTCAGGGCATACTGGCTGAGAACACTGGTGCGGTTCAGTAAAACATAGGTAATATGCATCAGCTGATGTCTGTGCAGTTCTGTAATTGAGGCTTTAACAGATCAGTGTTTGTCTGTACAGTGGATCCTCTTAACAAGGTGAAATTTATATGATTGACTAGGTATACTATAATTAATGAAGCCAGGAAATAAACTTGGCTGCATTGCCTTGAGTCTGAGGCTATGTTGTGATTCCTGACTGTAAAACACTGTTAGTGTCTTGAGTTGTAGGAGGTGTGGAAACCAGACAAAACAAACAAAAAACCCCCCTTAAAACCAAAACCCACCCCAAACCCCAAGCTTCTGCCTTACAGCTGATGAAGTAGTGATCTGCTGTGTTAGTAATTTGACTTAGGTAATGCTTAGAATGCTCCTTACCTGAATTTCTAGTGGTGTGACAAATGCAGGTACTGGAGCCATGTTCAGCTGGAAGGTGCTGAAAGCCCAGTTCCCCAGGCCCTGGCTTGTCGCCTTCCCTTGTTTCTCACATCCTGCTTTCCTTTTTTCCATCCTGTTTCCTGGCTGGGAGCAGCTCCCTTCCCAGCAGGTGGGCGGTGGGAGCTCCTCCCTGGCTTGACTGCAGCCACAGAGGCTGGGGAGGGGCTGACAGTCAGTTCTGCTGCATGTCAGCCAACAGCCCAGGGCTGATCAGCTCAAACAGTTCTGATGCGTGACCTCTACCAGAAGCGACTGGTTGAATTATTTCAGATGTACCCAAAAGCTGCTCATTGCTAAATCAAGAGGTGATGCACACTAACAAGCCTGCGTGTTGTTTGCAGGGGCCTTGGGTAAAGCACCTAGTAAAGTCACAGATGCTCTTCCGGAGCCCGAACCCATGGGAGCGGCCGCTGCTGTTGATGAGGAGGAAGACATTGAAGCAATGCAGTCACGATTAGCTACCCTCCGTAGCTAAGGATGAAAATGAATGTGTACAGTTTGCCTTTTTTGTTTTGCAATGGGATATTCTGTCCTACCTTCAGAATGCAAAACTTAATATGTGAGAATACTTTATATAATATATAAAACTTTTTTTTCTGTTCCTGGGGATTGTATTCTCCAAGAAACTACTGTAATATACTTCTTCTTGGGGAGTGCAGTCTGTACAGATTATCTTACTGTTTTCTGTTCAGCCCATCTGCCCTGTGAGAGGCTGTGGTGAAATGGCAATGGTGGTGTAATGTTAGGTGTTTTTAGATATAAAGTCCTGAAATACATTCTTAGCTTCAAGTAGCATCTTTCCCTAAAAGGCACTTTGGTGTAATCTGCTACCAAAAACCTTCAGTGGTGTAAGGTTTTTGTTTTTCCGAATCACTACAGATTTTATTAAAGCTGCTTTTAACGGTTGCTGCCATGCATCAGTTCAGTCTGCATCATTGTACTATCTACCTCTAACAGGTCCCTCTTGGTTTTAAATACCTGTTTGTTTTTTTTTTTCTTTAGCACTGTTAGGGCCTTCACCGCCTAGTTAAAGAAAAGCTTTCAGTCAGAGCAGCTGTTAAGTAGCTGCTCTGTTCCAGCTCTGCCCCAGCATGGGATGTTCATGGGGTTAAGGTGATGAGAAATCAGTTGGCAGAGGTAGGAGGTGGGCCCTGGCACATGATGGTACCAGTGGAGTTTCACTGGACCCTGAGGCAGGGGCCAGGCCTAGGGAGGTGATGTGCAGTGCTCTTGAGACAGCGGTTGGGCAGGTCTGATCCACATAATTACCTTTTTCCATCTTTCAAGATTTATAAAAATTAAACCTGGTACACACCAGGCTTCTGAGAACAGTTGTGGCCCATCGCAGCTGCAGAGCAGCAGCATTTGTTCCCCACCTCACTTATCTGCAAACCCAGTAATGGAATACAGCAGCTGTAGAGGCAAACAGTTGCTAGCCAGAGATCTTCATCAGGTATTTTGTTAGTCACTGCAGTACTGCACCAAACAGGAGGCTCACTTCAGCTGTCTGAACACACTCTTTATCATTCCAGGCACTATCACTTCACTATCCCACAACCAGAAGTGGTGAAAAGCCATCTGCTGCTTACATTACATGTTTTTAGGGTCAAAGGAGAGGTGTCTCTCGGAAAAACTTTAGGCAACTTCAGTTTACAAAGCAAGTATCCACTCTCTTAGCAGAACATGTCAATGCCACAAGAACCTCACAGGCAAAGGAAAGAGTTTCTAATTTTAGGAAAGACTTAGCTTTCTTTTGGTAAGTCTATAAATAATTGTATTCCAAGGGCAGAGGAACAGACAAGGCACACGGATGCCTGGAGGGTGTCCAACAACTTCCAGTTTCAGCCATAAATAGCAGAGGGGCCAAGTGCTGTTCACCCTCACACCAGTGGGTGGCAAATACAGGCACAGCTGCAGCAGCAAAGTAACCCCAGGGCTGCACACTCTTTTGGAGAACTGTGTGATTCAAGCCTTCCATCTCCACCCCAAACGTTAACAAGAACAGGCAAATGGGACAGTTTGTTTCTTGTGGTCTTAAAAATCCAGAGAGGACAGATCAGGAAGAAAAAAAAGCAGCTGAAGAGTCAGTAAGATGGGGTAGATAACAGGTGCAATAAAAACAGATGGAACAACAGCACATTGGTAAGAAAGTTCAAAATCCAATGTCAGCAATGGGTCTTTTGATACATACATAAGTGCATATAAGATCAGGGTGGTGACTCATTTCACTGGCTGGGAGGTAAGGTGCCTGTACTCCAGCTCCACACAAATACTCCAGCTGGCTCCAAGAAACGCAATTAGACTGCTTTATTTCATTTACTTCAGACTTGATACTGCAAGAAAGAACATTCATTGTCTTTAAGACTACTTAACTAGTTGAAGCATGAAATGCCAAATCAAGGTTTTATTGCTCTTCCTCAGGAAAGCCAGCTGAAGCAACTAGAAACAAGCCAGTCTATTTGCTGTCAGAGGCCTCAGCAAGTAGCAGTGGAGAGGAGTTCTCACTGAACACAGGGACAAAGTGTTGCTGAGCTTAAATTCTGCTAACAGCATAAGCCAAGTGAACCAGAACATTTCCCTGCACAAGGAGAACACTGCAGCACTTGCATTGCCTCAGTTCCTCGCCCAGCACTATGGATCTTGACACATTGAGCTGTTAATGGTCACCTAAAGATCCACAGACCCAACACATGAAGGTACACAGACAGCCCAGGCCAGACAGTAACCACACACCAACTTCATTTGTGTTTCTGTTCTGCTGCTTCAGTTGCTCTGGGGGCCTGCTTTTGTCTCAATTTTGAGGCAGGAAGCAGATGCACCTATTCACAACAGACAAACCTTTCATGAGCCCACTTCATTCTGACCCGAGAGACTTACTCCCTGCAAGTCACTGCAGCCTCTGCTCCGCTTCAGATACTGAGGGATGGGTAAGAGGAAGTTTCTTTGAAAAAAAAAAAACAACAAACCAAACAACAAAAAACAACAAACAAAAAAACAAAACCCAAAAAAACCCAAAACAAAAAAAAACAACCACAAAACACCAAAACTGTCACCTGCAACAGAACAGTTAATGCTGATCATTAGTTGCAGGTGAAGTACTACAGGGAGGGGAAATTTGCACAGATTTGCACAGTTTGGCAATTTGTTGCTAACTAGGAAGTTCCCCTTCTGCCTGGCTCTTCCCAACAGCTATCCTGCACACTTCAGTGCTGGAAAGGACACTGAAGAACAGAAGGGTTCATTTTATCTTATGTTCGATGAGAGATGTGCTTTTTCCACTCTTGAAGCCTGTGCCTGTTTTAAGTTTGATGATGTTTTCAGTCTTTCTCTAAGTAATTGTGGAGCTATGTGTGTGCCATTTAAGACTGAAGCTGCAAAACTCATTTGATACAGACCACAGTACTGGCATTGGCTGAGAAGCAGTAGTCAAACTAAGTCATGCTTTGGTTAACCAAAAAAAAGCTGTAAGACAGATCTGCTAGACAGATCGCTGAATTCAATACCCTAACCCTTCAGATACATTAAAAGCAGTATATGATACACAACTTGCTTTTGCGTTTCAAAGCACTGCATCAAATTAATTGCATTTCAAAGAGTCAATTGAAGAAGCCAGGCAAGGAACAATATCTGAAATAGAAGAATTTTATGTAGTCCATTCAGTGTTAAAAACCAGAGAATCAAACATCAGTTCAAATTAAAGAGCAGTTTCAAACAGAAGACATTTGATTAAAAGTTTCTCTTAACATTTAGAAATTTAAATACATTTACCTAAAGATGGTTAACCCCCATCTCTATGTTACTATACAATAGCTTAAAGCTACTTTTAAATGCTAGTTCTATGTTAATGTGAAATTCCAGAACTGCATTCTTATTTTTATGTAAATTGGTTATTAACTTGGGTGACTCCATACTTCCTCCCACCCCAAAATAAATTTTAAAAATTGGGCTTTACAACATCTTGAATAATATTTTTCAAATGAGTAATTTGGAATAGATTCCGACAGTTCTATAGGAGGTATTTTGTACAGTCTGGAGAGCAACTCCATATAAAGTTCTATTGCAACTGAGCATTCACAGTATGCCACAGTCCATACATATTACTACATATACATATCAGGTTTGTAAACATTGGAAGAATACACAGAACATAGTACCACGATCCTCTGGTACTGCTGAAAGGAAGATGAGGTAACATTCATATAATCTCAAAGTCCACAGAGGTCCTGACTGAGTAGTTAAAACAGCTGCCAGTGCTTCTGTTTCATAGTGTGTGGTTAAGGCTTTCTACTTTACGGTCTGCTAAGGCTGGATTCATTAGCCCTCAGTATCCCAACTGCATCTTTAACAGCATGGTATATGACATTCTTCACCTAGGAGGAAGAGAGAAGGTGTTCAGTTTTACAAGTAAACAGCATGGTTAGGGTCAGGTTGGAAGCCTCTGACGTGCAGAAGACACCTGCACAACTTCCCCACATCCCCACAGCCCATACAGCTCTCCGTTCAGTTTAAATGCGCTCATCTGCACGACCTTCATGTAAGTCACTAACTTGTGAAAATAAGGTTCAAATTCTAACAGGATATAAACTGAAACCCTGTAGCCTGAGGAGAGTATTGCAAGCTCAGCTAGAAGGAAAACAAAAGAAAAAGGAGAAGGAAACATTTCGAAAGAATCTCAGGAGAAGCTTCAGAAGGTTTCCTCAAAACTACTAAAAATCAGTTACAATTCAAAAGCCTATGGAAATTCCTCTTCAAGATCCAATGCATTAAAGCTGATCTGAACATGAAAGCAACTTGGGTTGTGTGGACACACCCACCCCTTATGGGTTTGGTGGGGTTTTCTGAAAGGCTTAAGAGGGGCAGGGTTCATCTTGAGCATTGGTAAGTTACCTGCAATTTATCTTCATGGTTCGTATGCGTATGCGACAGATATCTAAATTCCTGAGTGAGCCAGAAGCAGTGTTTGACATGCTCTGGGGATACAAAGTCTTCTGCAACTTTAATACAACTGTACAAATTATGAACCTGGAGAGAAGAAACAAGCATTAGCCATGTGCTCTGAAGTCTGCCCAAGGGGTCAGGCTGTAACTGTGTCCCTGGTCCTTGCCTGGTGTGGAGCTCCTGCTGGAATGAAAACTACATCTCCTAGAAACTGTACAATAGCCCAGCCTTGAACTCCATACTCTTGGTGAAGGCGTTTTCTTAGTGGTCGGTCCAAGTACCAACTCTGATCATGAATGGGATCGTGATCTACAGGGTTTTCTTGACCTTGTTCTTCCGCAACCTGGAAAGTCACAAGACAACAGGTATTATAATATACCAGTCTTACTGGATGATTAAGGTGTATCTGTGGTACTCTGTATGCACGCATGCCAGGGTGATTTGCACGGTGTGTTCAGGTGGAAGAGTATACAATGAAAGGTTTAGATTCTTACTCAGTCCTTAGTTTGTCAAGGCTTCATAATTTCTCAGTCCCTCTTGCTTCACAGTCACATTGCAAAGGTAGATATAGGAAATGCAAGTAAACCCAATTTACAGGAAGAAGAAACAGAAGGGTTTAAGTGACTCACATGGGTTCACAGTGGGGACCACTGTCATATACAGGATCAATACTCTTACACTGCTATAGCCTGTAACTGGAAGAAACTACCGAGTGTGGAATTCAGCAGGTGTCTGCCCTGAGGCCAGCATTAGTCAGTGTGCTCACTGAACAAAACAGAGGATGTGAACTAGATACAAGAAATACAACGCTGGGAGGCACAACAAGCACTTTCGAAGAGAAATTTGAGGGCTGTGGGGAGAGAATTTCTGCAAAACCTTCCAGTATAAATCCAATTTGCTGTGGCAATCATTTACACCCAGGACTGTATAGCCCAAAAACTCATTTGGGAGGAGATAAACAGCTTGGTTCTACTCCAAGACAAGCTGCCAAAACTCAAAATGCCAATGCCTATCAAATTCAGTATCATGTTTTATCAAGTATAAGATTTGTTCTTGGTTAATACTAAACAAATCTGCTGTAGCCTAAGCTTCTGCCCAAGACACCAGTCAGGCTGACAAAGCCAAGAGTTGTTCAGATCATCCCATTTATCCTTTTAAACATCAACATATTAGCTCTTTCCACTTTTAGAGCACCAAAGAAGTTCCAGAATTAAGACCACCAAGAACTCTGGACCATTTGTGGAGAATTTAAGTACTGAAACAAGCCCTTTTGGATGTAGTGTCACATCTCTACTAAACCTTTAACTCCCATGAAAACATCACCCAAAATAACTTGTTCTTTTCCCTTAATCCAAACCTCATAAAGGTATGGGAAAAAAAAAAAGCAGGAAAAGGAAGAGAACGAGAAAGAACTTTATGTACCACATATTGCTCTGACATTTCCCAAGAACTTTTTAAGAAGGATCTAGTTTAAGATTAAACTGTGGTTTTGCTTAAATCTAAACCAGCTATTTTTTTGTTCATTACATAACACCATTACTTGTGCTGTAAGAAGTGTGAGCAAAAGTAGTGTATCTACATACAGGATAACTTCAACCTTCAACTTGCTACCCTTCTCAGATCCTACAAGATTCATGGCACATGAGTAGTTTTGTCTGGGACACAACACAAGTACATTTGTTTCCAGAACAACTGGGATAGGAAGGCAGAGAAAAGTCCAAGGATACATATTTGCAAGCCCACATAGACAGAAGATCAGGGTTTTTTTAAGATTAACGGCTTACCTTTTTAAGGAATTCACGGATCTTCTCTGTATCTTTAGCAGCATAAATGTGCCACAGAGCTCCAGGTTTTTCTCTACTTTCAGTAAAACGCTTAATTGTCAATTCATCAGAATCACCATCTTGTATGGTTTTAAGCACTTCTGTTGAGAATAAATACAAGCAGTTACACTAAAGGACCTTCCCACCAACCACAGAAATAATCCCCCAGAACACAAGACAGACTTTACCTTCTTCTTGATCAGCCTGGCCTTTGGGGATACCCACATAAACCATAACATTAGCTGCATCAGACACATCTAAATGGAGGTTTGTTGTGCCATATTTTCTATCCTCTGGTGTTATTAAGCCTGGAGGAAGAAAAAAAAGAATAGCAGGTACATTAGTAAGATAAAAAAACAAAAACAAAAAACAAACAAACAAAAAAACTTATGCCACTCTCAGCAGCACTATCTGAAGGGACCAGAGAGTTTTTACTTTTATCAGCAAATGATTCCAGTACAGCAATATATTTTATATCCAGGACCTTGCCCCATCTTGTTTGTGTCTTCCCAAGCAATCAGTTTACAGGCTGACACATCGATCCACATCTATACCTAGCCTGTATGACATATCAAAGTCACATTTAAGGCCTACTAAAAGGTTTCTATAGTAGTTTAGAACAAAGTATTCTCAGAAAGTCTCTTTTTCACTCTAAAAGGCAGCTCCTACAGTATTTACTAGCCACGATCTCTTTGCTGGCCATGATCACACTTAGTTTTAAATGCCTTTTGAGTGACAGCAGATGAACTAGCCATGGAAAGAACTGCTCCAGAAGAGATTAAAAACTAAATGATACAGCCCAAAAAGGAGAAGTAACAGAAGTGATACAGCCAAAAGTAGCAAAACAACAAATACATGTTCCCAGCTATAGGAAAGAGAGGCTATGTGTACACATGTGGAACAAGTTGAGAAGACTGGGAACAAATATTATTGGCTTGAAACCACTTGGACAAAACACATTTAATAACATCATATAATGCTCTGGACATCACTAATACCTGTAAGTGAGCCAAAGTTAGGCTTTCAGATCAATGGGATTAATCAAATTGTCTACAACAGCAAGGATTCATTTAATTTACAGTAAATTTTAATTTGAACATGTGGTCAATGTGACCTTTAGAGTGAAAAATTCCTTACCGTACGCATTGTACATCTTTGGGCCCAAATCTGGTCGTACAAAATAGTTAGGAAGTCGAGAGGCAAGGTTGAGCTTGCCGCCTCTCCTAGTGTATTCTGGCAATGGAATATTTTTCATCAAATCATCAAACCTAAAGTAATACAGCACAATTTAACATTAGGAACTGATGAAAAAAGCAGACTAAAATAGACTGCAACAAAAACTTTCTCCAGTCAAGAAACTGTACTCCTTTCCCCAGGGGGTTTACTGGACACCATGAAAACGAAAAAAACCAAGCAAGGCACAGGAATATAGCAGATAAACAAATTTAACTGCTCTGGAGTAATGTTATTTCCTTCTGTAATCATCTTAACTAATATCAAATCGAGTAAGTCAGAATACTTAAAGTTCAGCAAAAAATAAGCTTCAACTGAACTTAAGATTCCAAAATGACTCAGGCTTTTAGGAGGCTTCCAGAAGTTTAACCAATCCTTTGCAATTTTAGGTACTCACTTTACTTGACAATAAATACAATGAACTACATAAAAATTTATCATAAAACTTGCTTAGCATTTCCAGCTATGTCAGGCATCTCTGAGAAACAAAATGGTTCACACGTGACCAACTGCTTCTCAAAGCTGAAGCAGGTGTCAAAACATAACAGTATTTCTATATTCCATTATTTTGGGGGTGTACCACACAAATGATGAACAGTTTCTTTGTAAATTCATACCGAGAAGGCATCATATCTCTGAAGTCTTCTCCTGGAGGCCAGTCTTTAAGCTTCAACACCATTGGCTCTCCTTCTTCTGTTCTCAGGCGACCTATTGTCAAATATTAACAAGTCTTAGTTTTTAACAGTTGTACAACTCAAAATCCAAAGAATCAAGACAAAGAAATACTTATTGTAGTTTAAAATCATGTTCATTCCAAAACTATTTATGTAGAACCGAAGACATACAAGTTCATCTGACACCACAGTTGGGTATTACTGCTGTGACAAACGTGTTATGACGTAAGAATTCAGACTAGACAAGTAACCTTCACCAGCTCCCCTGCCCAAGCACTTCCTACAATTTAGCTCAGGCAACTGTTTTGTGTTTGAGCCTAGAGTAGCTGATGATAAAGCCAGATCTTTTCAAAGATCAAGTAACAGAAAAGAAAGGTGTTAGTGAGCCTTCCTGCTCCCAACTCTTCTTGCCCCAAGTACCAAATTCTGTAAGTTTACATCACACAAAAAAATGAAGTAGAACTCCAGATGCCATGGCAAGTACTATTTCTCCTAGAAAAAGTTTGTTTTCACCTAGAAGTGAAAACAATGCCAAACCTCATGCTCACCTCCCCTATACCCATTTTTATACAAAATAACTTTTGTTCCTTAGGAACAAAAGGCACCTGCAAGTTAAAACAGTAGAACCCAATTACTGTGTGAGCACCAACACTACACATGCTCTTATGTTTCACTCAACTGGTCAAAAAAGCTGACAGGTGAATCTACTTGCTAGGGAGGATCCCAAACTTTCTCAGAATGCTTCCCCAAAAGACTAAAGGCAGCCAAACATACTCCTGTAGGAGAGTACTCCATAGGGCTGACAGTTTCTATCCAGTCCACCATCTCACAAGCATACACAGTGAGAATACGCTGCAGACACACTGTCCGGGATGAAGGAAAAGCCTGGAATGTCTTTTACGCTGCTTAATGATGACAAGTTGGTGCTAGGGCAAAATTATTGCTGCTGAATATTTTGCCTATTGGAACAAAAATTCACACTACTTACTTGAAATATCTTCAAATCCATCCCAAAAATCCCCTACAGTAGCTCCAGTAATGATTTCATTGGTCCTGCAGTTAACCAGATCTACTTCCTGCTGGCCAAATTCCTTCCTAAAGGACTCAGGTCTCCAGAGGTCTGCATTTAATTTGTGGTGCACTCCTGACACCATTACAGGCTATGAAGAAGAATACATTCAGAAGAATTATTAAACACCAAAAATTCTAATTCCAACCAGAATAGGGTAATGCATAAAACGTACTGAACATTCGAACAAAGGCACTTTGCGAACGCTCTATTTCCTAAAATAAATGCTCAGCCTGCCTTACCAGAATTATGCCATGCATCTGATCATTCTTTATTTCAAGCTATAAGGCAGCTTTTTATAGAGAGCCATAAATTCAGCAGTGTGTTTAGAAACTGATTTCAAATAGTAAAACATACACCCTTTTATCCAAGGATCTAACACTGTTCACGTAGTACATTTTATGAAGGTTTAGTGTTGCTTATTATCATTGCAGTAAGTTTGTACCTGCACTTCAATTAAATGGCAAAGTACATGAACAGAAAATGGAAAAAAGCAGAAAAACTTAAATACCTGTCCCTGCTTCCAGCACTCCCTGAAGACATTCCAATTACTTTCATTGTTGGGATCTTGAAGACATAGCAAGCGGTTATCACATAACCAGTAGTGAGGTGTATCAAACCCCATTATTGTAGGCTTTATAGTCAATCCTTGAGGTTTCTTAGGCAAATCTGTAATGGTTCTATTTTGCACCAGGGAAGCAAAAATGTCATCAAGGATTTTGGGTGTACTTTTGAGTCCATTGTCTGACTGATAAAAAGAGAGAAAGAACAAAACCAGAAGTTGGTGAACTTTTCTGTTGCCTTGACCTACAGACTTTAAAGAAGATATTTGCCACTTTCAAAGTTTTTCACTTGAGCTCACAGTTGTGCAGAGAAACAAAAATCTGCAGAACTTTGCTGTTTAGAAACTCACCATCATTAAATGCCAATGCCATTTCTGACACTTTGTCTACAGCATTCTGGCATAACTTTACTCTGATTTACATTTCAGCAGTGCTGCAGAAAACCATGAAATACAGCACGAACAGGACTTTCTTTATATCAAGAACAGAAATGCAGTTTCATCAAGGAACTCTCAAGCACAGTATTTTACCCCACCATTTTGAAGTCATATCTGTAAGAGCAAACAAAGCCCAGAAACATCTGAAGTGAAACAGCCTGCAAATGAGGTATGAGAAACACAGTCACCCACCACAGAATCTTTTTCCCTCCATCTGTAAGTTCCTTGATGCTTCTTTTTTGAGTCTAATGGACATGCCAATCACTGCACCTGCCAGACACTAGCCTAAGTAACTTAATCTGCTTTATCACTTGGTTCCTGACCCCTCACCAAGTAAGACTTGCCGGCAGTACCACGAAGCTACTCCTCTAGAAAGCACTAACTGGAGCACTGCAACATAGAAACTGAATTAAGTCTTTTTTCCCAAATGAAGACAGAATTTTACCTACTGTGACTAATGTTCATGGTAGTTGTTCACAGGTTTAGAACAGTAGTTTAAGTCTAGTATCAACTCAAACCTGTAAAACAAAATTTTTCATATACCTTTCCTCCAGAAGAGTTCAAGAGATTCCGCAAGAAACCTGTGTTATTGTTGCTCACGGGTGTTAATATTGCACTGTTGAATGTCTGCAGGGCTGCAGCAGGCTTAGCTAAACTAGGGAGTGTCTGAAGAGGTTTATTTTCATTCTTTGAAATAGGTATGAGGAGTTTCTCTGAAATGAAGAAAAGAGCACATCTGAGAATGAAGCAAGGATTAATCCTCTGAATCATGAGAAACATATGCTTTGGAGTTTTTTTTAAAGACAACAAGATACTTTCATATGCATACATGTATGTACATATGTACTTTTATGTATAAATCATCTCTCAATACATGCAGATGAAATACTCCTTTCACTTAACTTTCTTCAATACTCCGAAGTTTTTTAAAACCACACATTCTAAAGTAAATGCATTCTCAATTTGAATTTTCAAGAATATTTGCATCTATGGGATATTAATCCAGTCTTTAAAAAAAAAAAAAAATATATATATATATGCTAACCCTGCCAGGTTTTACTCCAAGTCATTGCCATGGACCAGTTTTGCAGTACAGGCATAGAACGCCCATCCCAGCAGGCAGATTATATCATTCTCAACGCACGATATTGCTGGGTCTGATCTATAGTCTTCTGACAAACAGCCACAAAGGGCTTACTCTTCAGTGGTTCTGCACATACCTTTGTTTTCTTTATTCACGTTTCCACTTGTTAGATTTGATAACCAACTTAATGAAGGAGAAGTATTTACTGAAGCCATTTGTTTACTTCCAATTGCTGACTTTAGAGGAGGATCGTGTGTAGTGACTTGTGGGCTCAGGACAAAGCTGTTATGTTGAAGGCTGGTCCTCTCTCCAGGTACCAAGTTCTGAAAAAACAACGTGAGAACTTGATTAGACACAAACACACTCTACCCAGAAAAGGGAAGCAAGCAATAAACATGTCCAAATTAATTCTTTTGCAAAAAAAAATGGTTCGGCCCTTCAAAAAATATCTGATCTCCACAAGAGGTCAGCATTGCATCTCAGTATCAGCCAGAGATGACAATCCAGGAGGATTCAGGATCTCCAGATTTTAAGAGCAGGCCACAGACTCCATTACCCCTCATGACAAGCACAGAAAGCCAAGTTCCCAGATGCATTTTCTAGGGAACCAAATGGCATTTTAATAGCAGCACTCTCACAATTCTAGTGATAGCTGATGTTCAGACCAGGGCTACGCTGGAGGTCTAGTTCAGTAGACTAAAACAAATAGCACTCCTAAATTTTTTACCTTAAGAAAGTGGCAAAAGTCTGCTCACCTTGACAGGTCTAAAGTACACCTGCATATGAGTGCAGCACTGGCCTGGCCAGCACAATCTGAGCACAGGACTACTGTACATCTCCTATGCAGCCGATTTACCTACTCATTTGGAGACTGTAGGTAATAGACTAACCAGAACTACTGCTTTGGCCTGGGATTCCTGCATGACTGGCTAAATTTCTTCCCTCTGCTCAAATACTTTCCAGTCAAGAAATTATTCTGCACCTGTGTCTGCCTATTGCTATGTTCTTTATTTCATCTCTTAATGACTGCTGATGCTTGGTAAAGATTCCAAACATGACATAACATAAATTGCTACGAACTTTAATAATCTTATCCTCATACAACCACTGCAGTACCTAATTTTACAGAAAGAGACGTATAGATAAATTTCAATGCGGCTGATTGCCCAGGGTCATAGAGGAAATCTTTTGAAACAGAAGACTGAAGCTAGGTCAGCTGCAGGCTAACTTTTGAATCATGTAAACATCTTCCTTGCTTTTAACACACCAAAATATTTTTTGTCTCTTCTACTGATTACCAACACCAAAACCAAGTTCAGCCTGCTACTTACACTTGAGATAACACATTTATTCTCAAAATAAGTTTATAAATAAGCATACAACAAAATTAAAATTACTTAATTCAGCTGGTTTCTTGTAAGATGCTGCAAAACTAAGCCATAAATTTGTGCTCTATTTTTAAAAGAAAAATACTACATCCATCTACAAATAAACATACGGCAGGATTTTGTTTGTTTGGGGTTGGGTTTTGGTTTGGGTTTTGTTTTTTTTTTAAATATAATGAGCAGCAAACATTCCATCAGGATTCCCAGAGAAGTCAGTGCTTCTCCATACTACTCTAGCCTTCAATTTTATTCATGTTTAGCTCTTGTATGAATTCTAGTGCTCTTCCACCCTACTTATTCTTTTAGATGCTGCATGTATTACATCTCGAGGACACAAGGGATAGCCTACACTTTACAACCATTCCCACTAGTCTGTACTTAAGACAGTTCTCTTAAGGGTTCTCTCAGTCTAATCCTATTTTTGCTCTAAAAAATCCTGAGCATTTTTCAAGGATAGATCACTTACTGAGGCATCAGTGTGTCAAAAGGGACACAATGAGATTTTCCCTAAAACTTAAAAAAGACCTGAACCAGAAAGATGAATACTGTATACAGATTTTGAACAAAAACCTACATGGTAAGGTTATCAGTAGTAGTCAGGACTGGCATACCTACAAAGTCAATCAACATAGGCTTCCAGTATGGGTAGTAGCCTGAGGCAAACCTGTACTACACAGACAAAGTGTAAGACAGTAGCAATACCTGTTTTGAATCCTCCTTTAGAGTTGGCTTTGATAGCGCCTTGAACTGCTTATTTGCACAAGGGCAATTTGCCTTTATTCCCCATTTTGTTCTTATAGAGTGAACAATATCACCAACATCGTAGAGAGCTGAAGGAAAAGAGTCATTAATGAGCTCACATGTAATTTGAACATCCAGCATTCAATAAGACTTTTTAAAAAATTGTGTATGCTATGCAGGTAAACAATAGTACACGAACACAGTTCATTAAACAAGACGTTTTACTACTTCTTCGTAAAGGTCAAAGATAATAAAATAGTATTAAGTACACAGGCTGTTCCAGTCTTTGGACAATAAATACCAAGCTTTTACTAACTTTATTACTAAAAAAACCCCCTCACTCAGTACGATATCAACAACATACAAAAGACAGCAAAAGCCTATAGCATTTTTTCATCCCAATCAGATATTTAAAATACCTTTTCCGGGAATTATTTGTGTAGGCATTAGATTCTCTGGTTCATGTACCTGCCCCTTCACACATTTAAACCAGGAGAAAGTATCTGAGTCATCATCTGTAAAACAAAACCATTTAATTGTTTTATTAGTACATCTTTCATCCTCCTCTGGAAAGCTACATATTTTACTATTATTGGTATACCAAACCACAGGTCTACAACATGTCCTTTTTGTTGGGAAGGCTTATTGTCTTGTTGTTTAAGGTTGTTATTGACTTCCAAGTTCAAAATACAGGTTTTCTTTCCCCTCTCCCCCCTTTGTTTAAAGTAGCAATATGCATTCTCACCTTCATGTAAGCTTTTTTTCTTCATCCTGTAACAATCCACACACACGCCAAAGCCACACTTAGAGCAGACCCAATGAAGGTTGAAGATTGTGGTGTCACAGACATCACACATTTCTCGAACTCCACGAACTGCACGCTTCCAGGCTACCTGTCCTGTGGTAATTGACAGATTAGTCAAAGTGTTAGTCTAAACAAAACAAAATATTTGCATCTTAAGTATAGCTACATTGAAACACTTTAGTGATATAAGACTCAGACTTGGTTTTGTATTGGAATTCCAAAACAAAGCCTTTGCTGTTACATATTCAGAGAAATAGGTCCAAAACAGTGTCTAAGCAATGAAGACCATTTTGCTTTCTCCTGTACAGCACCAAGTGCATCTCTTACTCCTGACGTGTATTTGTCCAAGTTAACATGCGCACTGCTACCATTCTCATAAGTGAAATTCCACAGCTAACCTAGAAAAAAATTAAGCTTAGCTTACTAGTAGTAACTTAATGTCTAGCTTGGCACAACCAGCTTGTCCTTGCTCTCAATTCAATAGCATAATGGACAAATAGTTCTTCTCTTCCTTTTAGTAGTTTTTCTATATATTTATAGACTCAGACATCCTCAGAATGGTGAGTTCTTCTCTGAAGAACTGACCACTGCTGTTCAGGTTTCTTATGTACTCATTATTATTGCACCATTCCTGACCCCAAGTCACTTCTTCAGTTCACTCAAAACATCTCAAATGTTGGCAGTGTCTTCCAAAAAATTACAAGCCCTTCCAGGGCTGCATTATGTACAGATTATTTTAGCCTGATCTTCATTTCATCGCATTGCCAGTTAGAAAACGAGACTAGACAAAAAGCACACATCTGCCTCCTCCTACCTCCTTCCACACTTGTAACTTCTCTGAAACTTTTCTGCCCACAACATTTCTTAATTTTAAAAGCAAGTTATGAGAGACCATGGCCTAACATATGCTAAAAAAACCACACCAGGATCCAAGACATCTGTTGCTTTTCTTCTGTATAATGCCCATTAACTATGTATGGAACAAAACCTAGAATAGCTTGGCACAATTTGTTCTTAAGTAGGAGGTAAAAATTGTTTGACTACTTGCTTCAAAATTCTTCCAGGAGACAGAGGTCTAAATATCACCAGCTCCATTCTTCTCTGTCTTTTAAAAACCATGTACTATATTTACCATTTTCTAGGCCAATCCTCCAATTTCCCCAAAACAGGATAAAGGGGTTTTTTTATCTTTTGCATGTCATTTCATATTTCAGTTTTCTGAATTTTGTCCCTTTCTATTCCTCCTATTCTTTTGTTTCCTCTCTGTAGTTTGATCCTGTCTCCTCTTGGCACTTGGTGGCCAAGGAACAATGTGACCTCACAAGCTGTTCTTTCTACACTGGTCAATCTTCTACTACACAGGGATAATTTCACTTATGCTTTTCTACTAATCCTTTAAGGAACTCTCTTTAAGGAAGCTCTCCCAAATAATTTCCCCCCTCATACTTCTTTGTCTTGTGGCTGTACCTACCAGTCTGGTGACTCACTAGTAAAAGAGAGAAGGGCTGACCCCAAGACATACTGTGGAATGCAAAAATATTCAAACATAAACGATCCCCTAAAAAGTAGTATCTGAACACAATATTTTGACATTTTGGAAAAGTTCAGTTTGTCAGAGACATAATTTTTATGAAAAGGCATCATTTCAACTGAACTCTGCCAAGAAAAAAAGTTTACCATAACTTCAAATCACGGTGGCAGAAGAATCTACCTTTACCCTGTGCCAACTGAGTGAGCACTCTTTCACTGAACTGTTCAAAGAAGAATGAGTATGTAGACTGTAAATTACTTCTTTCCTACCTAGAGCATTAAAAATACCCTCCATTTTAATGAAATTGAGTTCCCTTACTCTCACTAGACAGGGCAAAAACCAAGAGGAATTCATGACATTTTGCTCCTTTCAAACCAACTCCAGAACTCACGTGTCTTTTTTAAGCAGAGAATGTTTCTGGTAAGTATGCTAAGAGATGCATCCTCTGCTATTAAGAAACAGGATATCTCCCCTTTGCTTCATGGATTCCACTCAAAATTTCATCCTTCTGAAAGTGTTTCAGTATTCCAGTCTGTACCTCTCACTCTGGCTATTGATACTTTGGCTTCACAGGCCTGAATATGTTTCAGTTCAAGCAAAAAGCAGAGCTTGCAGATTCCAAGTAGTCCAGGGTAAGACCTCACAGCAAGCATTTCTGAAACATCTCGAGTCTTCCCTCCCCTTTTGAAGGGCATTCAAGCTTGTTCAGGTTTTTTTCTTCTGTGCAAAACCTTGGGAGTGACTGGTAAACTGATAACAGTCTTTATAGAATGTCAATACTACCCATTTCCAGAAGACATTGGGCAGACAGTATTCTAAACTGTACTGCATCTCAGTCATGTACTTATAATCCAAAAAACAAACATTGTTTTAAGAGTCATTCTACTCTGAGAAGTGATTATGCAAGATCACAGCCTTCCCCATTCGTCTGCTCATGTTTCCTACAGAAAGGTTCTGATATGGCCAAAACCCTGTGTTCAAGGATGCAAGGTTTGCCCTGTTGCAGTGATGAAGCTCTACAGTCAGTTACCCCACCAATAGCACCTCTCCAGTCTATTCCCAGTAGGGCTGTACATATAATCACTTGAAACAGTCCTACTGGAAAGTTTCAGGTAGAAGAAAAGAAGATTTCTTTACTGACTTGACAGGCAGCATTAGGTCCATTATGCAAGAACAACAAAATAGGACCAAAGCAATCTAACAGAATCTGTGCAAAATGAAAACTTCATTTCATTTACATGCTAAGAATAGATTGTTGTCAGCTGCCTGCTGGTTTGGTTTTTTTTGTTTGGTTGGTTGGGTTTTTTTCTAACACTTTGATTCATAACAGAATTACACTCTGCAACAGGAAAAGTCATTTAATAAATTGAGAAAAGTCTTCTGACACAAAGAAGGGCAGAATTACTTTTCCCTTTCCCCCTACCTGTGAGCAAAGAGTTGTTGACACTAGTTCACACCGGATCTTAACCATTACCTCTCTCTGAGAAGAGAGGGAAACACTGAAGTCTTACATGACATTTCCAAATGCATACAATGTATTTCCACACAGGTCAGAAGCCTGAAGTTTCACACAAAGCTACTGAAATACAGATTCTTTTAATAAAAATTGATCTTACTGTGTGGTTCAATAGTAGACATAACTTCCTTTTCAGATATCACTAGCTGACAAAAGTGGTCTCCAATATTGGCTAGGATATACTTCGCTGTGTCGAGATCGAGACCCACAACATTCTTCGATAAAGGCAGCCACAAGCTAATAGCCTCAGGGTCGTACTTATTTGGAGTTAAGAAACCTTCCTCACGTAATATTCCATGCTTATTAAATTGCAACCTGTGGAAAGAGGGGGGAAAAGGAGAAAACCCCATCATATCAAATGTTTTATTAGTTTACATTCATTCCAATGAGTCAATGCCTGAATTATGAACACGTATACTGTATATCAATGAGCTTAACTCTTAATGGTTACAACAAACATGTGTAAACATATTGGTCATTAGCGTTAAGCATGCTTAATGTACTGCTTGTTTAAAAATAGCCTCGAAACATCAGTTTTTGTAGTAAGGTACAGTTCCTAACTAAATGGGTTTTTTTATTCACGCAAAACCAAATCAGGTTAAACATAATTTTTACAATGCACTGGTAACAGTAAGAATGTAATCTAGAACCATGTACAACTCACAAGAGAAATTAGAACACCTTAAATATAGAATATATTCCAGTAACAATTAATTGGAAATAGCTGCCAAAAAAATAATCACAAAAATTTGAGTAAGATATATTATTGAGTGATTCTGAGTAGGTGGAAAGAATGAGATCTATATTGTTAGTAGTTTACTAACCAAGAACTTCAAGAGTTCTACTCATGTTTTCAGGAACACTTTTACTATATGCTGTAGAGGAAAGTTGACTTCTGATGACAACATGTGCTCACTATAGTATTAAGTGTGGCAAGAAAACATGTGCTGACAACTGATTATCACCAAACACCATCTTCAGACTTTGCAGATTTCACATTCAATAAAAGGGGACGGTTCCATCCGCTTCAACTTCTAAACTGAAGGATTCAACTGCTTTGAACTGCACTGCAAGACTGGATTTTTACCCTGAGAAGATGAATTAGCATAGTCTGTTGTTACTCTGGTCTCACACGTTTTTGAACATTTCAATTTATGTCAGATTATCCCAAGACTGACTGAATTAAAATCTCTAATCTGAGGTTAAATAACAGATTAGTAACATATCTTCATTATTTTTAACCCTTTAGCTACAAAACTTGCAAGGGAGATGGCTGAAGAAGAATAAGCCTCAAGAAACAAATGAAAGAGTGGAAGAGTTTTTTTTATGATATTTGTAACATTTCTGCTTTCAGTTTTCTCTCTTCAGAAGGTCTTCAGGCCTATAGCTTCTTTTTATTCTACCTAGAGACCCAAAAGAAAGTCATTCCTCTGAAAATCGAAAGGAAAACTGAGATTAAGTAAGCTTCCAATCTCCCTTATGATAACTAGTATTTTTGCTTTTCCTCTCCAATACCACAAGTGTTACCCTCTTCCCATAAAACACAGTCCATGCCTCAAAGTTTAAATGGGTGTGTGGGGAAATAAGAAGCAGCATGCAACAACATCCAGACATGAGGATCAAGTAGTTCATGGAAAAAATTCACACAACTTGAAAACAAAGGAAAGGACATGTTAAAAAACAGCCAGAGACTGCAGTTTGACAACATCCACCCTGGGCATACAGATAGGCTTCAAGTAACAGTTTAACACCCTTTTTGAAAGGGTTCCTCATGGAGTCTAAAGAACTAAAGAGATAAAACATCAAAAGACTTTGACTGTTGAACTCAAGAATCAGGCTCTGGGGGCATGTAGGTGGGGGGTAAAGGATCTGAAGCTTCAGATTAGGTTTGGAAAAGCAACCACCACTTGGCAGTCACTGGGTTTTCCTTAAAGTTGCTTTGCTGATCCTCCTCATCTGCCCTCCTGAAACCCAGCAAGTGTACTGATTAAATGTTTCTATAGAAAGCTTAGAGCAGCAGCACAAACTCATGCGTAAAGTGGAACAAAGAACTGAGCAACACAACGTAAATTATTATTTTACCCATCACTATTCCCTGACTCAAGCTGAAAGCCCCTGGCCACTTACAGCAACTCTTCCACAGCTGTGGATATATGTCTAACATTTCACATGTCCAGCTGCCAAACTTTGGGAGACATGCATGGAATCTACCCTCTCACTAGTATCTCCAATACTACTGAGCTGTAGCACTCAAACTCAACTCATGTTGTTATCCCATTGGCACTCAGCCCAGAAGAGCAAAATAAAGAGCTGAAAGTCCTGCCAAAATATTTTCTACTCAAATTAAGCAGTCAGAAAATTTCCAAGGGCTAAAAAACACAGGCAACCTCTCATTAGTTAGGTATATTAGCCTTATAGCCTAACAGCTACACACCAACATCTAGCAGTTTTGAACCAGAGACCTAAATGAGACCATTTTTACCAAGTAACTGTTCTTTCATCTCTCCTGGAAGATGAAGTCCATGTTATAGCTAACAGTGAGCACTCAACAGCCCCCCTTTCAGAAAAGGAAAAAAGGTCAGATGTCCAACTCGGACATAGGGCATGTTATTCACATTGAAAGAATATAAAGGTCTATACAAAGTCAAAATTGTTCTTACCTTCTAAAGTGAAAGAATCGACAAAAGACAGTGGAGTCTCTTTGCTCTTTGTTCTTCCGGTAACTGTCCAAACGGCATTCCCTGCATTTATGCAGGTGAGGTGCGATATTATTGCAGGAACCATCCTGTACAAATGCTTCTCCACTTTGCTGCAGCTTCTTCACTTTAGAAGCATCTGCTAAAATTGACTTCCGAACAATTACTGCAGGGAAGAGTAGTGTAGATTAGACAACCTTCAGTTTCTCATATAAAGGTGCAAGCAAATGTACTTTAGTGAAAGATCCATGTCAACTTTTCCTATAAGTTTCACATCACATTGAAACAAAGTTAGCTAAAATATTTGCAGTTGGCAGAAACCTCTTTTCAGGTCAGCAGAAACTTTCTCAAGCTATAGTTCCACTGGAGTCATAGTCTGCGGACCCAAGTTTAACAGCTCCTTTCACTCATCCACAGAGGAACATTCTGAAAGAGCGTCTGCTTTTAATGCAAGTTCTTCAGCCACCAGGGCTGGAGTACCTGAGCACTGAGTAGACCAGGGCATGACGCAACCACATTTGACAAGTGATGAAGATAAAAGTACAACCTGGCCATTTCTCAGTCCTGTTTTCACATTTCACGATGCAACAGCTTTCAGCATCTTACTATAAGAGATGCCAAACCTCTCCCTTCCTTCCACATTGCGGGTGAGGCCTAGCAGGGAACAACAGCGACTGCTTGGCTGGCTGTGTACCCGTGTTAATTATGGAATAGCACATGGTAATCCAAGACCAAGCAACATGAGATTGGAAAGAAAAAAAAAAGATGGGTGTGTAGGGAGATTCCCAGAACCCTGAATGATCAGCTATACCGCCTGATGCACAGCACAACACGTAACATCAGGAGTCCAGCTCCCTAAAGAACTACAGCCTTTCCCATTCTGTCCCATGTGGAGAACTTGAAAGCTCATGAAGTAGAACTGGGCCACAGAAAACACAGAAACAAGGTGGGTTGTTTTGGGGTTGGGTGGGTTTTGATTTTGTTGTTGTTACTTGGGTTTTTTGTTAGTTTTGTTTTCGGAACAGTTACTCAATGAAATCCTCTCTTGGACAAAGTTTTGCTGAGAACAACTTCCATCTCTCACCATGCTTACAAAATATAGGACCACTGCTAAAAAAACCCCCACTCACTATGCCATCAGCATTTGCATTCCAAACAGAACTTTGTTTTTGTAACCCATTCTGCCATTCTGTTCTTGCATACATTTTGCAACAACTTATTTCTAGAAATTGATGATAAGTTCTTTTCCTTTATCAGGAAAGGACATTTTTCTCAAATTTATTGCATTCCTCTTGTAAAAGAACCCACACGTGACTCCAATTCCAGATACACTCACACAATTTAAATTACTCATCTTGCATACATTACAAAGACCTACTTGTATATAGGTAAACAGCAACTACAAGGACTTTCAAATGACAGGAAGTTTTAAAAATACTTACTATTATCCTGGACCTTGGCACTTCCAGTCCAAAAGCTTTCATTTTCATTTCTGTCATAAAGAATCTCATTTGAATTTCTTCTAATAAAAAATTCCATGTCTGTAAGTTCGTCGATCTTGTTTCCTTTGTGGCTGTTCTGGCTATTGCAATTGGTTTGTGATTTAACTCCAGACTCAGTAAAAGAGTGATGATGAGCATCTGAGGTTGAGGGTCTACAATCTAAAGTCCGCTGCAGTTCAACAGTGCTACTGACTCTGGGTATTGCTATGGAAGAGTTAATATGTTGCAACTGTTTTACAGAAATGCATTCTTTTGGAAAGTTTGTTGTGGGCTTCATAAGAGGTTCATTTGTATTTTTCAGGTTGATTCCTTTTCCATTAGCTGAATCAGCCAAAGATGAAGATCTTGAGGTTGTCAAAGAGGTATATTTACCATTTTGATCATTAAGATTTTCCGTTTGTTCTTTAGATATAAACCCCACTTTAGGAAAGGCCGTCAGATCTTCCTTCAATGGTTTAATTCCAGTATTAAGACAAGAGGGATGAGTTTCTGGCAAGCTTCGTCTACATGTGCTGAAACACACAACATGCAATAATTAGACAAACAAAGAGGTGTCAAACAAATCATGGCACCAGCTGCTCAATCTCATCACATTTAAAGATTGAAAGAAGAAATTTAACTATATACTTTGAATTCTGATGTTCCAAGGTTTTAAATTTTGTGTGATGTTAAATAGGTTTGTGGTTTTGAGATTTGGGGTTTTTTTGTTGTTTTGATTTTAAGAGTTGGACAGAATGATAAAGCTGTACGCACATGGAGGCACACAAAAATTTAGGTACTGCAGCTACTCCACTACCTTCTCTCACAATTAAACAGCTACTTTCTCATTTTCTCCATGCAACAGCTGTATAACTAAATGCATTTCGCTTGCATGTCTGTGTGACAAGATTTTAATACTCGAAGGAACTTCTGGCTGGCACTGTTAAGTCTACACTGGAGACAATAAAAACAGTCCCCCACAAAAAGCCTAAATGAAAAAAATTGTTTCCGCATTTATCTTGAGATATATACTCAAAAGTAAGTGGGGAAAAAAACCTATATCACTTCTTATAAGGTAATACACAAAATTCGAGTTTTCCTGTCACACCATTTCTACCATCATGTTCATTTTTGTGACAGAACTGGGGATAACAAAGAAGTTTAAAGACACTGGTGTTCAATAGAAATATAATTACGGACCTGTACTTGATCTGCAAGAAGCTATTGTACAGGACACCTGCCTGAATGTGTTCTATTTTTCTTGGGAGGTGGGCAGGAATGTGTTTGACAGAATAGGCACCACACCTACGTAAAACCCGTCAGTTTACACATGGGTACAATGAAGCAGTAACATTGGCTTGTGACATCGAAGGGCAACTACCTCAAAGGTAAAAAAGAAAAATATGGCATAAGCAAGTAAATTATGTACCCAGGGCAATTAAGTCTAACACTCTTCTGTGCCAATATTACAGAAGACTAGTTACTGCAGTTCTTAAAATGACCTCCGAGTTTGTTTTGCTAAGAATTGGAGTTATTTTTGGAGTGAAAAAAAAGTCTGCATAAGCACAAAGTGCTTCCTTACCCCTGAGGAGTTTCTGCACCAAGGTTGGGTGGTGAGTTAGCCGGCAGGGGCAGGCCTTGATGCCTTTGGTCTTTATTAGCAGGAGTACATCCTAGCAATGCTTCACCCAACACGGTTGGTACTGACTGCACATGTCCCTGACTGGGAGAAACCTGTAAGGGAGATTTTAACAGTTAGGAAAATTGAGGATAACAGAAATACTGCTTTGCAGGGTTCAGCTTAAAAAGAAAAATACATTAATGCTCTTCCCACCATGTTTAATAAAGCTCATTGAAGTCAATAAGATGGAAAGACATTAGAGTGTCCTTTTAAACCTTATAGGTTCCATGAAACACTGTTCATGTTAATTCCTTCTCTCCCAATTAACAACAAACTTTTTGGGGGAAATGCGTATTAACAAGGTGGAAAGGAAGATAGAAAGCTCCGTTCTTCATAACTGCCAGTGCAATGATCTTTCTAAAATAACTGCAGTAATCAGAACTCAGAAATAGCTTTCAGAGCTCATCTGAAAATCCTGGAGAAAATTAAAACAGCAAAGTTAGTCTGACAACATTACCAAAAATCTAGATGCGGACTTCTTTGTAGTGAGAAAATCTTTGTACTGAGATTCTAGAAAGTGTTAAGTAAAGAAATCCTGTGCTGATTAAATTACCAGCCTCACAAACCTACAATTCTTTTAGGAATACAACAGGTCTACCAAATTAGCAAGCATCTTTAAAAACAGTCATTTCCTGTGGGGGTCCTTCCTCAGCTCTAACATCCATATTCCACTCCCACATGCTCAACTTCCAGCAGTAAGTTACACTACAGACTCATTACCATCAACTCCAAAATATTTCCTTTCTGCTTTGGTATAACACAGCTGTCGGGCATCGAGAGGAGCTCTCAAAAAAATGATGGAATTAATTAACTCCATATTAGAAATCAGAGTACTATCACACACAAAGTAAAACAAAAAAACATGGCTTCAGCTTATTACTCCCATTTGTGAAGCCATTACAGATTTCTAATAACAATATCCAGTCATTAGCCAGATCTACACGGTTGACTCGGCACAGGACTGACTGCACAGAAGCCAAGAACATGAAGCCCCCAAAAAACAAAACAAAACCCAACCCTCCCACCCCACCACCACTCTAGAGCTTCCAGAAGGCTACTCCCACCTAAAATGCAATTTTTTGGTCTGAAACACTGGGACAAAATTACAGGGCAATTTTGAAGTACTGTTCCTCAACAACGTAATAGCCAAGCCATTATTTTTCATTTGCATTTCTATACTTAAGTTACCCAGATCATCTTTTGACCTTTGAGGCAGTTTTT
The DNA here is from genome assembly GCF_000737465.1 of Haliaeetus leucocephalus. Classification (NCBI taxonomy): domain Eukaryota; kingdom Metazoa; phylum Chordata; class Aves; order Accipitriformes; family Accipitridae; genus Haliaeetus; species Haliaeetus leucocephalus. Next base: position 3,432,894 of record NW_010972487.1, on the reverse strand, counting down.
TTAGATCTCAGTGATACTTGGCAGGTCACTCACAAACCAAATAAATGTAGACACGGAAGTACTAGAAAAGTAGTCGCATTCCCTCTTTGTACTGAAACAACATACTTCCAGACTGCTGCTTGCGTAGCTTGAATCCTCAAAGCATGCAAGTGTAGCTGAAGGTTTTGGGTTTAAGTACAAAATAGTTAGAAAGAACGTGAAAAGCAAAGGTTATAAACTTGAGAACTGCTTTACGTGTTCTCCCAGTACAGAATACATGACCAGGCAGGCTAACTTCTAAGCAGAAGCAAAAAGCACAGTTAAAAAATACAAGCTTCAAGGCCCAGTAACTTTTTCTCCGATTATCACAAGGCAAGATGTTTTACCCATGCCTAGACAAGTTTCAAAGAACTCAACACACCCTCCCAGGGATTATATTTATTATTCCACTTTCCTATCTAATCCTTATTTAAGGCTGTTCTGAGAAATGTCATAACCATTATATAACAGTCACATATAACGTAGTAAGACATTACCTCAGGAGAAGATTTTGTGTGTTTAGCATCAACACTTCCACTATTCTCAGATGACTTCCTTTTCACACCCCCAATTCTTTTAGATTTGTCTGGAAGAGAAGTTGATCAAGATTAGTTTATTTGTCAAAAATAGGCTACTTAGTGTTTGAAGGACAAACAATAATAGCTCTTACCACATTTTCCATTGTTGTCATATATGATTTCAACATGAATTAACTCTGGATCAAGAGTTTTTAAAGCTGGAATCTTGCAAAGGAACAAAAATAGAGAAGCAGCCATTTAGAGAAGTGAAAGTTACTGTTTAATCTACTTATCTTAGCTGTTGTGGTATAGACTAACCTCAGACATTTAACTTCTAGGCTCTTTGAATACTAAGCTGAATTTAATGATACATTGTTGTGACAGTGTCTCTGCATGAAAACACACATATAAATTGATACTTCAGAGCATTGTCTACACAGCATAGAAAGCAATGAAACCAGGATCATACATTTGTGTCTTCAAATAAAAATTCCAGATCTCCCTCATTTTGTGTAGAAGACCATTTGTTATTTGACAATTCTACCAGCAGCATACAGAAACACTTTAGGGTAATAGATTATTCTGCATTACACTGATCACCATTTTTTTTAAAGCTTATTACAGCAAGGACAGAATTAAAAACGGCAGGGATATAACTACAAGTTCTCACCCATTCCCCATCTCCATTTGTAAACCCACAGCAACTGGGTCTTACCTCCTGACAGTTGACTTCCAGAGTTCTTGTAGCTGGATTACCATTGACAACAACTGCTGTGAACCACTGAGTAGATGGATCCAGGCTATAAATTCTAATTTTTGAACCAATGATATTTTTTCCACCTTAAAAGTTGAAAAAAATACAAGAAAAGGGAGCTTAAGAAAAAGGAAGCATGATGATCACCACAGTTACCAACACGAATTTGTGAACAGTACTGCATGCAAGATGCAAGTAAGCAAAAAAACCTGAGAACCTTGAGACAACTTCCACACAGCTGTGGGGATTAAAAAAAAAAAGCATGATAAAACTTTTCCAGCTACCTCCTTTCTGGAATAGTTCAATTAAGTTTTCTGGAGGTTAAGACATGCAACAGAGGCCAGACTGACCTCCAGATTTCAGACAGAGAGGCAGATCAGTGGACATGGAAATGAAGATTCAATGATTAGATGTGAATTTTTCCACTCTTTACAGTATTGCAAATGACAACTCGAAGTTGCAATATTTACCTTTCTATAAGACATTTCTTGCATATGCAAGCACATGACTACAGATATGCTTGTATGAACTCAGTAATTAAGAATTTAAAGCTGGCAAATCTAAAACTAACAATTTTAACTTGACTAAAAAAGTAGTCTCTATATAAAAGTTTGGAAGTTTTTATAAACAAGCAGCAGACTGAAAAAAAATTAAAAATCAAGCTAATTGAAACAATAAACAACTCCAAATAACTTCAGTGACAAATTGCTACAAATTTGATATCTCTTTCACAAGTGTCAGGCCATCTATACATGCCTAAATTAAGTAGACACTCTTACAAAGGAGATATTCGAAACTTAAATCTCTATAATCCTTCACATTTTGCATTCACTGCTGTGAAAGAAAGTGGAATCAGTATTTTAAAAAAGCTTTTATCCCTAAAACAGATGACTGTAATTCACAGCATCACTGCAAAGATTTCCCTTTTGACTTGACTGTATATTGCCAGTTTTTGGCTACAGAGTATGCTCGTACCTTGCACCAAGCGCGTTTCGTCGAGATGTTTCTTAACCAAAGCCTGAATTTCTTCATTAACATTTTGATCATCCTTAAGAGGAAGCCTGGAACTGTCCACATCCTATTGAGGAAAAAAATAATATAGAAGTTAGTATTAAGGATAATGTTTTTGATTAATAAAACCCCATAATATTTAGAAACAAGATAGCAATTCATACAAGTCCAACAAGTTTCTCATTACTCTGTGTGCCTTTAGCTCCTAGGACACTGTATTTATTGAGACAGACATAATTTCCTTACCAATGGATCGACCACCTGCAAGCCAGACTGAAGTGAGCTCTCCAGGTCCGCTTTAATATTGTTCTGAAAACAATCTAGCTTTGTTTAACTACATTGCTAATGAGCACTAAGTTTAACTGAATGATCCATTTTTTAATTTAGGATTTTAAGTTTTCAGAAGCAGCAACTTGTAAGTGGTCCTGAGCAGATGTAAACGCAAATATTTTAAGCTTTATGTTTCTATTTATGCTAGTAATGCCAGAATCCAGTCTACCTCAAGACACCACTATAAGATGTTCATGTGAATGAAAAGTCAGCTACATCTAAATCACTCATAATTATTCAGCATCACATATTTAAATTTTAGGTTTTTTTCTCTATTGTTATCTAAAACAAGCTGCTTGACAACATTTAGAATTGATTCTGAAATGGAAAATTTACAGCAAGTTTTTACCAATGGCTCAGAGTGCTAATAAAAAAAAGGGGTTTTTGTGTTTGGTTTTTTCTTTCTCCCAAGCACTGCTCTGGCATTTGTAAGCAGAAGGCTGAAGAGCTCGTCATCAAGAATCTGTTATTCAAGATGCCAGAAAAGCAATCTTCTCTGCTGCAGCATTGAGATAAGGCTTCTACATGAAGAAATCTCTACTCTGTTGTTGAGCCTACACAGGCAAGACAACAATCTACAACTTCAGAGTGATTCTTTTGTTAGCTTCTGAAGAGGAGTTGTCTACTTGCTGACTGTTAACAAGTCAAAGTAGAACACTAATGATGGCACTACTAGCAGTCTCAACATGGGACATCTATTACTAGTTTTATTCAGACTCTTTATAGGTCTTGAGAGTAGTTTCCTGAAAAGATTAAATCCTTCATCATTAGCACATAATATTCTTCAAAATGTCTGACCAGTCAGTCACACAGGGCAATTGTTTCAACACATCTCTACCTAATTTTCACTAACAAACTTTCCTCCTGGTGCTCCATAAAGGGACTATATTTCAACCATCTCATTTACATCCTGCCCAGTTCTTCATTTAGAAGTGATGTGTTTCTATTAGATAGCAAGATTTATTCCAGACATGCAACTCCCTTCATAAAGACAGTTATGCTCACAAGAACAAAGGGAAACTATTCCAGATTATCCCCACCATCAGCATAATGCAATTGCTGTCACCTGAGCTGAATAACTGCCCTAGCACACTCCCTCATCCAGCTCTCTTAAGTGGCCGCATCCTGGATTGGCTTCAGAAGGTTTTTAATCAACAGACACATTACATTCAGAACTGATATTTGAGTTACAGCAATAAAAACCTACTCCAAGTTTTTACCCACCTAAAATTTGCATTTAGAATGTATTAACTTGACATAACTTAAATACCAAGATAAAAGATTTCTCTTCCATCTTTACAATGCTACACAAGGTTACCTGAATGGGTGTCAAAAGGTCCTTAGAAAGAAAAACACATCTCTCTTCACCAAGATAGCGTACTGAAACCATTGATCCCAAAACAGCTTTGTCCACTAAGGATTTGTAAGTCTAGAAAAGTGATAGACATTTTCTTAGAAAGACAGTAAGATCTCATCATTCCTCATCTGCATTTAAAAATTTTAGTTTTGCATCTATTTCTCTGTTAAGATACCACATCTACATGCAACTCTTGAAACAAAGCAAGTTTCTAACAAAATTCTAATACATGCCTAATAAAGGAGGTACTAGACTATACTTGAAATTAATTTCATTTAGTAGAATGAGTTAGAATTCAGTTCAGGTGGCTGTCATTAACGATCATTAATCATTCATCTCAACATGAAGATTTTACTAATACTAAGAGTTCTAATTGTAGATATGTTAATGAAAAACCCTCCTTATGGTAGACTGGGGAATAACTAGCAAATCAATGAAGGCCTGCTGCATGGCTTACATTGAAGTTCTCAAAGCTCATGCAACATTGATAATATACTGAAGCCTTAGTTTAGGCATGTACAATGACTTGGATAGCCTCATAGTTGTTATACCACTGCAGTACAATGATGAAGTTCTGTTCAGGTATACCAAAGGCTTCAAGAACAGACAAGAAACAAAAATTTCCTTTAAAAGCTTCTGAACTCTTCCTAACAAGTTTAAGGTTAAATTTTGTCTAGTCCTGCAGTAACAGCTCTGAGTGGGTAGGCATCAGGAGTCTGGAACATGAGAAGTGACAAGAATAACTCCTGCCTATGGGGAAAGGTACATTGGTGCCCTATTTAACAGAAAAAAACCAAAAATCATTCTGATAGAGTATAGGTTTGGGTTTCCGAAGGACTGAACAAGCAAACAAAGACTTTATTCCCCTTTGTTGTTTTCACTTCAGTTAGGACAGCATTGGCAAAGGGACAGTATCACCAGAAGAGGAACAAGAGTCTTTCCAGGAGTGACCAGGCATTACAAAAGTTCTGCAAAGCTATTCCATTTGTCAGAAAGATACTCTCCCACATCCTTGAATCAATAAGTTGTAATCAAGATTTAAATAAATTAATCCACACACCTCTTGTGACCCCTTCCTTCCTGCCTTGTGTGGTGGCAAAGGGAGTAGTCTTTTTTGCCAAGGCAAGCTCCAGTATTGCGCTTTACTTTATCCTACATCATTCCTCTGCTAAATAAGCTTTGGAACATGTACACTGCATGAACTGACACGTCAAATACATCATGAGGAAAACCTTATGCATAAATTGAAGACAAGTATCCAGTAAGAACTGTTCAGATACTTGGAAAGGGACAACAGCTAAGTTTAAATAAGCAGGTTTTCAGAACATTGTGTCAGCAAAACCTTCTAGTAGAACTGCTGATATTAATGCACAGGTCAGGAAATAAAATTAAGGATTCATCCTTCCACTTCTCCCATCGTATTTGGCCCTACCTCCAATAAATATCTGCTTAGGTTAGCCTTAAGAAAAAAGCTCAGCTAAAATGCAGCAGTATGAATTACACTATGTACTTTCTACCTAGCAAAGTTCAGAGTATTAAAACATGGACTACAACTTCAGCATAATTAACGTACAGCAAGTTTACATCTTCATTTACTTCACAGCTACTTTTATGAGTAGCAATGTACAAAGTAGTCCAGTAAAACTATACTAGCTGAATACATTAAGAAACGTTCCCTGTTCACCTCTACTGGCTAATTTGCCTAGCCAGCCATGCACGGCAGTTACAGAAATCTTAGTTCTCTGGCTTGCACAGTGTAGCTCAGGTTTTTATATGCACAAAATCCAAATCTCACAAGTCATCTGTGCCAGGCAACCATCACATAAGAGTCATTCAAATTATTTGTCTCAGATCAAACATCACCTAAGAATTAACAGTACTTGAAGCAGAGTAAAACAAGAATTTAAGATAAAAATACAGGCTATCCTTAGAAACCTATTATTTACCCTTTTTCTCTCTATTCTTAACTGCAATTTCATGAAAGAAGGAAGAAACATGAGACTAGAGGGAGAAGGAATTAACATTGTACAGAATAGTGGTTTGGGAGGGAAGCAAAAGTCATAAAAACACATTCCTGTATCTCTATGCACAACATACCAACTTAAAATGCTTACAAGCTCTACCTAGCTCCAGCTGTACAAAGAGGTTTAGTCTCCCTTAAGAGTACATGAGTAAACCTGTACCTGAGAAATTCACACTTGTCACAACATTGCCCTTACAAGATGGAACTGCAGAAACAAAGTGAGTTAGGCCAAGCATATACTTGCCATTGCAGGCCACTGGACAGGAGACATAGAATTGGCTTGAGATTTTCTTTCAGCCAGTACCAGCTTTTGCTCCACCAGGAATGCTTTCATTTTATGGTTGTAGACTTCTATCCATCTTCTTTTTTCCCATGACTCATCATCAAATTCTACACAAATCTACAGAAAGGAAACAAAGTGAAAGAGCAACTAACCACAAAATTCAGACACATATAACACGGAAAAGGATAAACAAACACCAATTTCCTCAAAAGAAACCCCAAACCCATTGAAAGTCCTTAAATGCAAACATGATTATTGCTTCTCTATCACACAATCAAGCAACCACTAAAGCAACCCAGGCTGACCTAGTATTTTGTAAGTGATAGTCAACGTTAACTGGTTTGTCATCATTACTGTCGCATAAAACATAAATATTCTTATTTAACTCTACAACCTTCCCATCTCAAAGTCCTCTTCTGCTCAAGGACAGTTAAATGCGTTAACTCTGCCACCAGTGCTTACAAACAGGGAAAAACACACACACACAAAACCCCCTAAAACACTAAAGGACTGTATACAGTGGTGTAGTGGCACATGCATTTCCCACAAACTGTAAAATAGAATACTTGAATAAACAAGCTGTTTTTCCAGAAATATTTTACGAGTCCCAAAGAATAACTTTAGTTAATTTATTGAAAGCACAAATGACAGTAAGCCAGTAAAGGTGATCAAATTATATAATGTGAAGAAGGTCATTTGCTGCCTGCTTTTAACTGGTATTTATCTTTACGAATCTCTGAAGCAGCTAGACAAACTTTTCAAGAGGAAAGCAGCTGTCACTTCACAGCAAAAACATGGTGTCTTAACCAATGTCTTTGGGATGGCATTACCCTTCTTTCATAGGCAGCATAAGGAGATCAGCAAAGAATTGGGAAAGACCACAAATACAACTTTGCCTGAATATTGGAGTGTCTTGGTAGAGAACACTACTCTCAGAAAAATCACTCCCTCTTCCCATAAAATATAACAATCCAGTCTAAAGATATTTAACTAATTTGCCCTAACAGCAGAAAAACCTCAGCTGAGTGAATCTTAGAAACATTCCCTTGTGTTTAGCTTCCCTCTAAGGTGAAAGGCAAGTAAAAGCATGCACACAAAACAGCATTACCACAGACAGGAGTCGTAAAACTAATGGGTGCAGAAATTAATTTAGTCATTTTGAAGTTCACAGAAACAATGAAAGAGATAAGCAAATAACACAAGTACCAGAACCAGAACGGCTTGTTTTGTCTATAGTATCAACACTGCACAAACAGGAAAATATAGTTGAGAAAACACTTTCAAAAGTAGTTGACAGGCTTTACATTCTGTAGCTTGTTCCTGACACTATACAAAAAACAAAAATTTTGAGAATAAAAATTTTTTCCCCCTTTAGGGGCCCCCCCCCCCCCCCCGAATCCATTACTATTTTGGTCTAACTATACATTACTTTCCCACAGAGCTGTGAGAGAGGGAAGGAGATGGCATGTGTTTTGGCACAAAAGCTCTCCACGCCTCAATTGTCTACTTTGCAACTTCTTTAACACTTTTACTGGAGAATGAAGTCAATCGCTTCTGGCAGAACCGTAACCAGTTACAAGACTCACAGTAAAGTCCCCAACAGCACCTGCTCCTCCTCCTTTTAAGTCCCAGAGAAGGACCTTAAGAAGAGCTTTCTGGAGCAGCAACATTCTCCTCCTCGCTCCAAGTACGGCATGGGCACAGCCCCGCCGGCCAAAGATGGAGAAAGCTCCACCCCTGCCGCAGATCCACAACAAGAAGCCTGGCCTCTAACAACTTTGGACTCTTCCTAACAAAATTTACACTTTCAAAGAAGAGTTAGAAACACCTACTGTTTCATCTTGTTTGACAAGGAGCAGGTGCTTCTTCAGTTAATCTGAGGTTACAAAGTTCTTCTCATTAAAAAAAAAAAAGGGCAAGGAAACAGTTTTAATTGAAAGATGGTACTGTTCTTGCTGTCATAGAACAGCCTGCCACCGAAGTCCCTGGCAGAAACAAATAAGACGACCACGTAACAAGATGCCATTACTATAACGGAGTTTTGTCCTGAGCAAGTACTTTGTATGCTGCAGTAATTGCACAGACATGGTTGAATAGTTTTACTGTCTACAGTTGCCAAATAGCCCCTTAAGACCTTCACAGTCAAACTGTGAAAGTCGCTTGACTTCCACCCAAAGTACATAGTTAACAAATTACACTAAGCTTGCAATAATTGATTGTGTTCAAAAATGCCATTGGTAATCATTAAGAAGTGACCACCATACAAGAAGAGTCCAAGAAACCTCCAACACCGTACAAGAATTTGGTGCGTCTTTCAAGACAGTAGAAGTACTTCATTACCAGCTACTCCGAAGAGCAAGAAAGAAAAGTCACCAATCCCAACAACATAAAAGAGTTTTGGTTTCACCTCTAGGAAAAAGAAAAATCTTTCACAACTGACAAGATCTTAAATCACATTTAGGAAATACACAGAAATAAAACCTAGGCACAGCAGGTGCAATAAAAACCTGAAGTTTTCAAAATGCTGGTGGAAGAAAGCACATTTATAATTAGCTTGAGATAATTTCCAGCATTAGTACAAGCACACTGGGGGTTTTAGCCAGAGGTGCATATGTTTTCAAGCACGTTAAGCAGGGAAGTTGACCAAGACGACCTCTCTCCCCCAACAACAGCGTGTATATATATAATCTGTCTGTATACACACACCCACATGCATGCACGCACATGAAGTTTCCAGGTCCCAGGGTAAGCAGTCTCGTTTTAGAAGGTCTCTTTCAAAGTTTCCGGTTACCTTCAGGTCTTGTTTGGATATGTCCGTGTGTGAAACGGCTCGGATCCTGCCCGACTTCCAGGGCCATTCCGAGATGCGACTGGTGTCCCATGACCTGTCGTCTTCGTCTGACAGGCTGAGGAACCTCTTCCCCACCAGCAGGGACCAGCTCCCCTCGAGCCTCAGCACCATTTTAACTCATCGGGGGGCCTCCAGGGAGGAAACCGACGGCAGGAGGAGAGAGAAAACAAACAAACAAAAAACCAAAACAAACAAACAAACAAAAAAAAAACAAAACAAGGCGTCGGTCAGCTGGCAGGCCGCGCTCCGAGCCCCGCCGGCGGGCTCGCCCCCCGCCCGCCTTTCCTCACAGGGAGCCGCGGCGGGCGGGAGCTGCGTTGCTTCCTTCTTCCTCTCCCCGTCCTCCTCCCCCCCCCCCCCCCCCCCCCCGCTTCTTTTCAAGCGGCTCAAGCCGAGCCCTCAGACACCCACAGGATGCTTCTTTGCCCACAGTCCTGTTAATCATTGCCTCAGCGGGGGCGGGTGGAAGGAAATACCAGAAACTGCTGCAGTGCAGCTCCCAGCGATTTCCACCCCGGCCGGCCGCCACCCTGCCTCCTCAGCCTGCCCCCCCCACCTTCGCCGCCTCTTTGTTCC
>NW_010972487.1:3421093-3422733 GCF_000737465.1 Haliaeetus leucocephalus | reverse complement strand
GCGGGGCGGGGCTGTCGGCAAGCCTCCCGCTGCGATTGGGCAGGAGGGGCGGCGCCCGCGCTCCTGGCCGCGCCTCGAAACCGTTGCTCAGCAGATGGCGACTAAAAAAGAAGTATCCTTCCGCAAGGCTGAGAGGGAAGGAGTCCGCCAGCCCGCCCACCTCCACCAAGGGCCCAGAGACGGGGCCCAATGGAAAAAGAAACATGTTTTAGGCCGTAGCGCGCCTTGAGGCTTATGCTGCTGCCCCCGGCGAGCTGAGCCTTAAGCCATAGGGGCCGCCTTTGGAGACGGCGGAAGGATCTGAGGGAGGCAAGAGGCGTGAGACGGCCGCTTATACGTGCGGTTCGCGGCGTACTCAGATATAGCACAGGGGGAGGGGGCACCTGTGGGGCGCTTCTGCGCAAGCGCAGAGCGGCAAGTTGCACCTGCGGGGGCGCTGCGGGCAGCCTTCTGCGCACGCGCAGATGGGGCAGGGCCTGACACCTGCTCGGGGGCCGCCTCTGCGTCTGCGCACTAAGGTCTTCGGCGGCGCCAAGGGACGGGCGGAGGCGAGGCGGAAGCGTCTCGCAGGCCACCATCTTGTTTGGCTGCCTTGGAGGCTGAGGGGGACTGGGAGCAGCTCGCTCCTGCGTGGCAGGAGGAGCTGCAGGGCAAAACAATATCACGCGCTAGAGGTTCCTTGGGAGGACGGTAGGCGTTAGAGAAGGTCTGGTTGCAGTTGACTTAGGTTGTGTAGTTCTGTCTAGAAGCAAATGCCTTCCACCATCTCAGATCCCTCATTCCTTTCATGCAAGAGCTGCATGGTCTGTGGCCAAGATCATAAGAGAAGCAAGTAGTTAAACTGAGAATATGGTAATGAGCTAGCTGGTTGTATTCTGCAGTGACTTAGCAAGACACTCATCTTTTACCACGAGACTTTCTTACCAGAGGATGTGGGAGGAATGATATAGAGAACGAACTGCTAATTGCTTAATGATTGTCTCTCTGTAACTTTACATACCAAAGACTAGTGTTTGTCAAAGATTAAGCCTGTCAGAGACTGGTACTTGGGAATGATGAGCAAGAAGGAACCATGAACAATCACAAAACTTAATTAAATGTTTGATGAATTTACAATCTTGTCGAGAAGGCACAAGTAGAGGCCTTGCTTGAATAGATAGGGCCAGAAAAGAGAAGAACTCCTGCATTTGTTCTCGTCCTTGTAGATAATTAACTTAAACTAACCATATGGTTCTACACCACTAATGAAAACTTAGATAATAAGAGCACTAACAAGCACTGATGTATCAAAACAAGTAAAAGACCATACTGCGCAGAATCACCTGAGGAGGGTCAAATAGCGGACAAGTGAGGAAGACTATGGAAGACCACCAGAGGACTCCTGAAGACCACCAGAGACCTTCAATGCGCCTGCGTAAAGGACATTTGCATATGCTAATAGTTTCACGGGAAACTAATGAATACGTATAACATTTCTCGGAAATCTAGTGAATGTGTATGTAGAACATGTACTTAACCTGCACAATTAGACCCGATGGTGTGCACGATAGGTGGAGCGATCCCCCATGCATCCAGCACTGCCAGTAAAGAATACCTACTTAATAGTTAATCAAACTATTGAGTTAATTTCTTTGAATCAG
>NW_010972487.1:3331055-3421083 GCF_000737465.1 Haliaeetus leucocephalus | reverse complement strand
AGGAAGAAGACCAAAAACGAAGAAAGTACCCAAGGCCAAGAAGCTGTTGAGTCATCAAGTTTACTGGAAATCAGTAGTGTTAAGCTTATGCTTTCTCTGGGGTTCCTCTCGTCACAAGAGATGTCTGAGCTCCAAAAATCCCCATCAAACAGCAGCATGGGCTCTGCTGCATGTGGGATATTCCTGCTGTGTTCTGGTCTCATCCTCCATTTTCTCACAGAAGCCAGTCCCCCGCTTTTGTTAAATGCATTTTTAAAGCTTTTCCCACCAACTTGGTTTGGGACTTTCCACTGACCACTCGTCACTGCTACATTCAAACACACACATTCATGTATGAAATCAAAAGGCACAAAAAATTCCTTGTGTGCCATGATGAGGGAGTTACTGTCCTTCACACCATGGAAATCAGGCAGCTCAAGTTTCTTGATAACTTCAAGGCCTCTTCGGTGATTCCTAGCAACAAGATGAACCTCGTAATATGTAGCATTTTCAGCAGGGAAAACAAACAAACAAGCAAAAGTCAATAATAGAAAATGAGTCTAACGTCAGCAACTGGATGCATCCTGAAGAAGTACTTGTTAGCAGGCACTGAAAGGAAGAACGGGTATGTTTGCTTCTCAGATTTAAATATTTAATATATAGTCCAAACCTCCAAAATGGAATTTGTGTTAAGATACTGTATGAAGTAAGCTATATTTGAAACGACCAAATTACTTGTTTCATTGTAGGTATTAGGCTCTTGTAACAGCAGTTGTACAACATATATATTGTACAGTATAGGTGTTGTATACCCTCCTTATTTAAAGCCCTTAGTTTTTGTGCATACACAACACTTTGCCTCAAAGAGTAGCTGGTTAATACATACAGGAAGAGCGATGTTAGGCAATAAGGAAGCAATATTAGTCAAAAAGTAGATCAAACTGTTGGTAGCACTCCAGTTGCCTAATGGTAATTTTTTTTTTCCATGAGCACCAGAATAAAGCAAAGCTTTAAGGAGAGGTTTGAAAGATAACAGTGTGGGTTTTGTGAATGAGCAGCTCCCACATGCAAAGAGTAGCATTAAGATCGATCAAAGGTGGTTTAAAATTTAATGGTTTGGGTAGGTACTGGCCTAGAGGGCTGAGAGTAAGAGGGAAAGCACAGGGTGATAGTTACAGTGACACAGTCCATGAGTGACCTTGAAAATGAATTTATACAGGAGATGATGCTAAAAGAAGAGTCATATGATCAAAATGCAACATTCTGAATGTACGTAAACTAAAATAAATTAGCAGAAACCAGAGGAGAAGATGGTGAAGCAGACAGAGTACAAGTTGACAGGAGCCTGGAAAAAAATCAAGCATTCAGGTTACAAACAAACTTTCAATCCTGAAAGAGTAGAGGTATTCAAAACCCAGGGGCTAGAAGTTGAAGCCAGGTAACTTAAGATTTTTTTTTTTTTTTTTTTTTTATTTTGAAGCAGGGAAGACAATTAGCTACTTGCTTCACTTTCATAGGATTCTTCATTCCTTGAAGAAGTTAGATCAGGACCAAATATCTTTTTAAAATTATCTAGCTTCTTTAAAAGTTATAAATTTGGGGAAACCAGTGAAGTCCTGGGTCAAAAAGTCAAAGATACAGAATTTTAAATTGTGACTACAAACTTCTATCAATTTGTTGCATAGTTTTAGAATATATTTCCCAGGATTTTAACCATACAATATGGAAAAATAAATACTGTTGTTCTTACCTGATTATTTTATCACTGCTCACAACAGTCTCCACAAAAACTAATGCCTGTTAGAAAAACTTCGTGTATATATGCCCACCCTCACTCACACATTGTGCCAATAGAAATATCAAAATGTTCAGAAATTACTTTCAGACTAACACTATGATAATGGCACAGATGCAGCTATCTCAGTCTGGATTATATACATCTCTCGAGAACAAAATGCCATTTGAAAACAAACTAGTGCTGTAAATATGCAGAACTGATTAAACTACAAAGCAGCAGATTTCAACCTGTTCTTCTGTGTGCAAGAAGTCTCAAACATAATTTTTTACAGCTAGCTGTACCTACTGGTTTGCACTGCTAATAGGTAAGCCTTTAGCTCCTATTTGAGAAAGGTGTAATCTCTGCAAACAGGTGCTCTTTAAACAGTAACTTCAGAACACACTTGAAAAAATTCTTCCTTTCAGCCACCATTAAGTAACAGTACTTTTCTCTTGTACTTGGTATCACTAGGAAAAAAGCGTAAGAGGCTTTGAATAAAGAGAAATTTGAATTTAACAACATATGTGGTAAAACTGAATAGCCAATTTTATAACTTACCAATGTTTAAAAAATTCCACATTCAGGCATTTAAGCCTACTTCTCTGCATATAAAATCTGGATGTGCTATTCGAATGTTCCTGCTTGAGAATTGGTCTCCCACTATCTAAAAGTATTTGATATCACCAATCACAGACTCTTTGCAAGAAAGGGACGTTTTATTCAGAGTAGGGCCAGTAGCTAACATTAACTGTCATGGCACTATGTTCTCGGAAGATGTTATCTTGATATGTGGGGGCAGATTGTTTTCCAGGACTCTCTTGCATTTCCAAGATAAGCCTACGAGTTCGTGTGCAGTTACAACAAACAATGATCAGTGCAAGGTCTTATGGATACTGTTTTTTAAAATCTCTACTGTAGCAACATTTAAAGGTCTTCATTCTCAATCAAAGCCCCTTTGGATAGGAGTCTGTACAAGCACAGAAAAAGAATATAAAGTGCTTTATCTTCTAATGGTTAATGATGAAGGTGTAAGGATGTGTAATTAAAGTTGAAAGTGCTTATGGTCAGACTACAAAAATACCAGCCATGCTAACTAGAAACTGGGCTTTGGGCAATACCTAACAGTTTCATTTCTCCAGTATGTCTTGAGATACAGGGCTAAAGAGTGATAGCAGACTACCAGAAGCTTTCTTATTCACTAGCACCAAACTGATGTAGTTTAATTACACCTTAACTAGCTAAAGTAGATTGGTTATTACTCCTATTCAATCTAGCTCCAGTTATAGCATAAAAAGATAAAAGCCTGTATAAGCTCTTTCCTCAGGTACAGTCATGTTACCTCAGCACACTTCACATGGATCAGCTTTGCAAGACTAGCAGGACTAGTTCCAGCTCTTTTTTCCATGCTTCTCTCTTTACCATAAGTTAAAATAAAATAGTTTATATCTTACATTAGTTAATATTGTCTCCCTGTCTAAAGCTAAAGGAAGTAGGTATTCTGACACAGAGTACATTATAATGCTATGCAATTAAGTTTACTTGCTGATGGAAAAATTCCATAAGAAATGCTGAACTTACTCTCTTCCACTACCATACATATTCTGCAGTGGGGACTAATTTGCTTTTCTTTTGCAAGCTATGAGTTAGTAGGACTTAGATTTGCTATCACAACTGTAGAAACAGGAAATTGTGAGAGGACTTTTAGGATGATAAATCAGAATCAACTATTAAATTTTAATTGACTATTAATTTAACATTTAATGACTTAATTATTTAATTGGATGTTAAGTATTGTCTGGGGATTGGGATTAGATATTAAAATTTCCAGATTAATTCTAAAGTTAAACAGGTATTTATAGATAGAATGATGCAATAACCTTTAAAGAACAAACATTAGACATAAAGTGTGGTTAGTAATTACATGCTGATTTTGTTTTTCCTTGGCTGCTCCAGATGGAGAAGGCCTGTTTTGGAAGGAAAAAGCCCTTTCCCTTCAGGTGTTAATACATTATCAGTTAATAATTCAAAGGGTTTGGGGTATCATTCTTTAATAAAAGAATGCAGATCAATATTATCTTGATGGATGTAGTTGAATCAAGTCTTAGAAACCACCAGCACAGCAGGATGATATCTGGGTTGTATTGCTACCCATGTACAAAAAGAGCCACTGAAAGGTAGGTAAAGCTATGCAGTGAACTTTAAGCAACATTATTTAACAAACTCAGGAAAATTGGGTTTTGTTAATTAGCTTTACCTCCAAAAGCCTCACAACAAACTGAAAGCACGTCATGTTATTCATATTTTGCTACTTAATAATGTCCAGGCTCTTTCGTCATTGAAATAGCATAACCTGGATTTAGCAAAGACCAGTTAGCCTTTACACAATTCCCTGCTAATGCCAGAGAGGATGTTCAAGTTTATTATAAGTGCTTCCTGCTGTCTCTTTTAAACAAATCTGTCTTGTGATTGAGCTTCTTCCCTTGAGAGAAAAGTTACACCTTTCTCTTGTAGATCTGACAAGAAATTTCGGCAACTCAGGCTCCTGGGCATGTGTAGGTATCAGGTCAGTGTATCCTAGACTAGGTGATGGAAATTTTTCTAATATTGAACTAGCCTGCTACATATTTTTCTAGGCTCATTTTGACAAAATTCACAGTGCTGCTTTTGATTTTTAAAACCACATGTGTATTCTCTTGAAAGTATTGGGGACACTTTCAGCCTCGGTAATTTAATGTCGGTTTTGACAAAACAGTGAACATGGGGAGAAGTAGTGATTGTTGTGAGTTACGAGTATCTGCAGTTTGGACAAGAACTTTGGTTGTTCTTGAATGTGTATTCAATTAAAAAGAGGCTCAGCCTTTTGACTGGGATGCGAAGAAAGCACTGGAGAGTGATCTTGATCGCTAGGTTGTATGTGCCTGCGTCTTGCCCAATGCACTGCAAATCCTTCCACTCCCCGCAGAGAACGCTGGCTTTCTTGACTCTAGTTCTTTTGTCCTGCCACTTACCAACTCTCCCTTGAACTGGAGCGATGGATATTTAGCAGAGAACGCTGTATGTTTTACCTGCTAGTGTAGTAACTCTGATTCCAGTAGGACAATACAGTATCTTTTCATGCCAAAGGTCAACTGAGAAATATGTCCTTTGGGGTTTCTTGGGGGGTGGGGAGAATTCTGCATCTTGTGCTGATACGATGTTAACAAAGCTAAAGTACTGCTACTAGCTTCAGCATTGCTGAAGGAAAAAAAAAAGAGATAGAGTGAAAGGTTAAGATCCCAGATATTGGTGAATATAAAGCTGGGAATTTTTAAAAATTGTACATTGCTAAATGTGACCTAGTTGGTATAGCACAGAACTGGGAGCCAGATCTGGAATCTAACACTAAGTGTGTCATTAGGCAGATAATTTAATTCACCTCATTTCTCTGTAAGATGGGGATAACAATAATCATTCTTATGAATTGCTTTGTGTTGTGCACCTGAAAGATGATGAGTATTATAGCTACTAATTAAACATTATTTTAATCTTCAAATTTCCTTTTACTTTTAAACTTTAATAAGTGTTTGTGCTCCCTAATGCCAGGGAGGAAAAAAACATGATTGTGAAGCAGCTGCTAAGAATTTTTCCCAGAAGATATTTAATATTAAATTGGGATTGAGTCATCTTTCAGATAAAGGGACAGTGCAAGAAATAATATGTGAGAGTAGAGATTTTGAATAAAATATATTCAAAGCAAAATCAAAGCAGCTGACACACCTGTGCCTTCAAACTGGCTCCCACCTTCCCTGTACTCTCTCAGTCCAGAAATTTAAAACGGGCATTGTGATTTCTCTGCAGCTTAATTAAAGAGAGCAAATGCAACAGTATCACTTAAAAAAAATAGGTACAGCTGTAACTTACAGATTGTTACTGATGTTCTTTCAGTCTCAGCTCTCCAGCCACGTACTGAGGGCTCTTCCTCTGTGCCACCAGCCAGCCTGGCAGAGGGGAGCACTGGATAGTTCTAAGGCCACTGGGGCAGCAACTGAATTCCAAGCTGAAGCCTGCAGTGCAGCTGGGATTGATACTGGCACTGGCAATTATGATACGCCTCACTGTATTTATCACTGTAAACACTTAGTAATTTCCTACTCCTCTCTGTAAAGCTCCCCAAGTCAACTACATGTCAGTGAAACTTAATAGTGTCTTTTCCCTAACCCTGCCTCTTCACAGTTGTCAGAGACTAATGGCTGTTCTCCAAACCCTAGACTTCAGCAGTAGAGGTTTGTGCCTAAAATTAAAACAGTAGTTCTAAAGCAAATTCCTGACTCCAGTGAAACCAGGAATTTCATCGGCTGATTTTTTTAAGAGATCATATGTCAGCCTTGTCTCCTCATAAGAGGAAGATTGCAATCTGTCTTGTCTCTCATCTCTTCTAAAAAGCATAAGAAGGGAAAAGTTCTTTTCTTGCTTCCCAGTATCTAATGCCCTAAATAGTGTAATTACCTAACTGCAGTTGTCCAAAAAATGGAAATGACATTTTCCAGTGCCATTTGCAGAGGCACTTGTGCTGCAGCATAGGTTTCTAGTGCTGCTTCTTACTCCTATTTCCTATGCACAAATTATCACAGAATAAAATTTACAGCTGCAGTTTTCTAATGAGAATATAAAAGGCACAGCCAAGTTACTACAAGCTGTCTCTCTTGTCCAACAAACTTGGACACATAAACAATGAGGAGTAGCTTAAAACCTGTATGTCTACCTTGGGCTGGCTGGAGATGGATTTGTTTCAAAAGCAAATAGAAAAATATTTTTGGTGATTGAAATAATTGGCAAAGCTGAAAGGGATTTTATAAATGCAATGTTGGAAAAAAAATTCAGCAGATCATTGGAGGACTTTGAATTTTAGAAGGCATGATTGTATGTCAGGTGTTAGTTTCCCTGACTCACACCACTGAGGTGATTAGCATTATGCCTCTGGTTGCAGCAGAGGTAGGATGTGTCTCACTCACTTTGTATAACATGTAGGTCACAAACTGCCAATACAAAAAAAAAAATGCATTTAATGAACTTCATCCACCAGCAGGCATCTCATTGTCTAGGCTTACTCTGCAGGGAACGAAGAGAAGCATCATCAGAAGGAAATTCATACTAAAATAGGTGTCTAGAATAAGTGGGACAAATTATCCCTCAGAGATGTCTGATCTTGCTCGTTTGCTGTAGAGGTCCCTGATTATTGACCTATGTTCCACCCTTTCTTTTAGAGTAAATGCCGAACTAGATACAAATGTAGGGTGGGATGATGTCTGTGCTACTCTTTGGCTTGCACATTGTTGCCCAAATTAGTTAGGCATTGAATTAATTTTTTTTTCTTTATCGAAAGCTACTGGGAGTGAATGCTAGTGTGAGGTGCTAATGAGCTAATAAGCAGTACAGTGTATGTTCAGGTTTCACAGGTTTCCAGTGGTACAACTGACCTTATGAACATTAGAAGAATAATGTCTAAAGGCAGGAACCACAGGAATTGGTGGTGACCGTAAAGGGTCTTTTAAAGAGGGGAAAAAAGAAAGCTTTGTTCTTAAAGTTCATTATTTTATCAGAGTGCTTTAAATACATCTATTGTTCGCACACAAGGAATGTAAAATAATCATTTATGAGCACAGGGTATAAAAGATACAGTTCTGAATGTTTGCATGTGGCTATTCCATAGCACAGTATGTTAAATGTGCTGTGGTACCTTTTCTAGGTTTACCATCATAACCTATATGCTTGCTCCCCAAATATATTTTGGATAGACTCTTTCAAAGTTAGCAAAAAGTGAATTGAGAAAATGGAGGTTTAACTAGTATTAGAAATGTTGCTTTATAAGCAGACTGTTAGCAAAAGAAACCAGGGTGTGCTGTAATTGTTAGGACTTTATGAGCAGGTCATATGAACCGATGGCTTAAGAAATGCTGTGTTAGAGCAGGTGTCTAGGAATATTGCTACTGGTTCACTGTGTGGAACTGGCATTATTACTTAACCTCTTTACAATTATATTTTCCTCTCTGGGATTAACAAATATTTACCCACCTTTAAAAAGTACCTTCTGTTCTTCAGAGAAGTGCTGAATAAATACAGAGTAGTATTACCATCATCAGGTAATCCTGTTAATCTAACATACACCCTATGGGTATGTTGAATATGTTCCATACCACTTGATCATTGTAGTTAGATTAACAAAGGATATTACAGGGATTAACTCTTAAGTAATGGCTGCAGCTGCCCACCATGTGTTTACTGTAGCCCCAAACCAGGGTTTGAAATCCTCTTGCCAATAGTGAATAAAAGGAATGTGCTTGACTTCTGCAGAACCAGTTTTCCATTCAAAAGAACAATGTCTTGACCTGGTCGTTACCAGTAAGAGGTTTGTAACACAACCTATTGCACAGCGCTCTGATAGCTGCTGTGCTGCTGGCACCAGGGAAGACAACTTCAGTGCTAAGACAGCTTCAGGTCTCTGCCTACCACACCAGTTCTGCAGAGCTGATGTAAGGTTAAAACTATCTCATGTCCCACTACGCTGTAACAGCCACAGCTCACAAAGTCATGTCTAGACTACTTTATAAAATATTAGCTGGAGACAAGGCCCTCCCTAGTGTAATGCAACTTCAAAGTTGGCCCTGCTTTGAGCTAGAGTTTGGACCCGATGACTTCCACAGGCTACTTCCAACCTAAATTATTCAGTGTTCTACAAAGTCAGGTGTAGCCTCAGCAGCAAGGAGCTCAGCATGAATTGAAAATCACCCCCTGGCTACTGAGGACATACTTGTGTAGCTGTCTCAGAGTAAGCTCTCTGTTGCTACAGCAACACCTTTATCAGTGCCCTAACTGGTTTCAGGGTAGTTCTGGGAAGACCGTATGATTCGCTGGCCTTGGCACACTTCTCATGGGATATAGATATACTTTCACAATCCTCCTGTTGGCAGTGCTATTCACTGGCTTTATTTTGTCCATTTCATTTCAGTGGCACTTGGACAATCTCTGAGCTCTAATAGATGTTGGAAGTATTTTCAACAGAGGATGGCTGAAATGGGGTCTGAGAGATAAGAGAGTATAGAAAACACTCCATCACCTGCAAACATTGCAATTAAGAGTCTCTTATTGGAGTGTGGAGGGAGAGAGAGGGAGAATACATGCTTGCAAAAGCTTCTCTTAGCAGCTTGAGAGGTTGGAACTTGCAGTTTTCTGGCTGGAGACTGATATGGAGAAGGGAGATTGAGCACAAAGGCTTGTTTTTTTGTTGTTTTTTTTTTTTTTTAAGCAGTTGGCTGTTGTCTTTTTTTCTCTTCATTACCTTTATAAAGTAGTTTGTGGTGTTGAAGTATAGACTTCTAGGAGTCCGAATTTCCATTTTTGGCTGTAGCCTTTTCAAATCTTGTGCTAAGCAGTTAGACTGGATCACTATTTGTGGAGAAAAACTATTGCCACTTTCCTCGATCAGACATGCATCATTCAGAAATGTGTTAGAATATTATCACTTCCTAGTACCAAATGTTGGGAGCGCTCTATATGCTATTCCCGCACCACTCACTCTGACCTTTGTAAGTTGTAAGTGGGTGCTAGCCAAGAAACCGTTATCTGGTCTCATTAACAGTGGCATTGAAGTGAGACATTTTAAGTCTTCAAAAGGGAGCAACGTTTATAGAGATGGGGTACTCTATAAATAGCCAATAGAAGGTAACTTGAAAACTCTTACCACATTGGGTGTATTTTTCTTTCTTTTTTTTTTTCTTTTTTTTCCCCCTTTGTCTTTTTCCTGAAGCCTCTAAAGTTGTTTGTTTGGATCCTGCTTTTTTTCCCATTTCAATTTTGGAGCTCAGCCTTTTTTGTCCCTGGGAAGACAATTCTTGTTGTTGCTGCCACACAATGAGAGAGAGAAGCAGGATGATACTGCAAGTTTTTCATACACCCTGACTGCAGAGAAAAAAATTAGTTATATAACTTGTCCATATAAAGAGGCATATTTTCCCTGGCATCCTTTTTACTTTTTCCAGAATTAAATAGAACTGGAACTAGCTTAGTGTGGTGGAATTTCATGTTCATGACTATACGTAGTATGAGAATCAGTATCTTTAATACGTCCCATGTTTTGACACTCAGCATTTCTCTTTGCATTTATAACTGAGGAGAAAGCAATTATAAAGCAGTGGGTGGTTTACACACCTTGAGAGGAACAGAACAGGACACACATGGGAGAGGCAGGTATGTTGTGGCATATGGGAGGAGGAGGAAAGCCCTGGTAGAAGTATGGGAAAACCCCTGGAAAAATGAGTACACTCACAGTGAGGTTGCTGCTCACTTGCAAGTACTCCTGAGCTGCTCCTATGGGAGGGCATCTTTGCCAGGTGTGCCAGTGCAGCTAGTTTCCTTCTGCCTCCCTCGGGGCTCTGCGCAAAATTGAAATCTGTAGTTGCCACGTCCTGGTTTGTGCTGGGATTTAAATTGATCCTGAAGGTCAATAGCAACTTTTTATTAAAACTTACCGTGAAGTAGCACTTATACAGTTATTAAAGCACATTTTTACAAAGCCACAGTAGTGTAGTAATTGCTTAGTAGTTACACCTATATACAGGATACTGCTAAACACAGCAGTGCCTGTAATACCGAATTGGTTGGTTAAAGGTGGTTCAGAAAGGGATAGCAAAGAAGCCCGCTTTGCTTTCCTCTCTTAGTGCGTTCAATTTTTTTATTACATCAGTCTGTGAAGACAGCCTGTCTCTAGATGCTGCTAAGACCAGTTGGCAGTGGTTCTTTAGCTTTCCCCTAACATAATTAGGGCTATGGATAGCCTCCTCCGCATTCCTTCTCTGTTTCCTTGAAGGAAACCTTCTCTCTTCTGCTCATGAGAGAGGCCCCTTTCACTCACTATTTACAGCCTTTTGTTGCTTTTAGCATTCCCATCTGCATGGCGCCTCAGTGAAACCTCAAGGCCATGCACTGACCATATTTCTCTCAACATCCCTCTTTAGCGGATGCCATGTTCATACTAGCACTTAATTACCTTCCTCCTTTCTCTCTGTCTGCTTTAAGGGCAAGAACACGGTCAAGTCATCCTTTAGTACATTTACTATTGCATTGTAGTCATTGTTAAACACTATACAGTAATAAAATTCAAAAAAGACCATAATTCCAATGCAAGAATATAAGAATTGATACACAGGATCAGACCAAAGCTCTGTGCATCTTTAGTATCACCTCCCTGGCGGTAGCTGATAATTAGGGGCCAGAGAGGCACATCAGCAAATTTAAAGAGTAACCCTCCCCTGGTCTTGATTCAGTATGCATCATCCACAGCAGTTTGCCCAGGAAGTGTCCCTTTCCTTTTCCTTCTTCAGAATGATTAAATGTCCTGTTTTAAAGCTAGAATAGGCTTGGTCTTGCTGCTGGTTTCCAGTCTTGAGAGTATGCCTTATTATTAGAAGTCACCCTTGCAGTTCTTCTTTTAGAAGTTTCCTTTCCTTAACAGAGGGAACATCTCTGTTGTGCTTGCCTTTTCACTCCAGCAGACATTCAGAGAGCTAGTGTTCATGAAGAAGAAAAGCCTCAAGAGGAAGATGGTGAGGATCTGAACCTGCTATAGGGAATCCCAAGTTGACATTCTCCCAGCATCCAGCCAAGATACCTGAGCAGCATGTCTTCCTCTTTGTTTGCGGTCTTTATCAGATATGTAAGTAGGTTCTTGTCTGGCAGGGATGGGGTAGAAGTGCTTCATAAAAATAAGGGGGTTGAATGTCACATCCCTCAGAGGAGGCAGTGTCTCTTCTTACCTGCTATACCAGGAGGCTATACAATTTGATCTAGAAGATTTGTCTTCCAACAATCTGTTTTCTGATAACTATTTTTTTTGCTGACACATAATTCTTTTATTGAACTGTTTCCTTTCTTTTTACATTTCTGTTGTAAGCTGTCCATAGCAGGGTGTTTAGGATGTAAACAGTGATAGGCAGATCATTTGGAGACATGGAATAGACCTGATGGTTGTGTGTGACTAGGCTGAGGTGGAAAGATGGTAGCAGGTAACAAGGGACAAGAAAACTAATCTGAGTGTCAGAAGTACTGTAATAATAGTGGTAATTTATTAATGTCTTTATTGGCTTTTAAAGCTGAAAAAGTAAGTTCCAGTCTAAGATACAGTTCTTTTTCCATCAATTTATAAAATGCTGTAATCCAAGCATTTTCTTCATTCTGAAATAGTAGAGTGGGAAACATGCTGAACTGGGATAATTTCCCATGGAGCTGGAGGGTCTGCAAATGCCTCACAGCCACTAATGAGTTAATCTAAGACGTGGATTTATTCCAAGGCAGAAGCATCTTGTATCATGTAAGTTACAGAAGGAGATATGGGAGGCAAAGAACAGACTTCTCAGAAGACACTTTTGACACACTATTTGAGGTATTCAGAGCTTAATATTTGGAGATACTGAGTACCAGTGACTGATCTCTGTACTGCAGAGCTTTGTATTAGAATATTTGGGGCTAAGCTGTCCCATTTTGGTTACCTAAAGCCAAATGATACATTCAAGCATGCTGGTCCCCATGTTTTCCCCAAGCTTTTGTAGTGACTCACTGAGAATGAAGGGTGCTTCTCAGCAGTCACATTTCCCAGCTCAAATGCCAGACCACACCACTTTTGAGTCAAAATAGGCATTTCTTAATCTCTCTTTGCTAATGGTCATAGCTCTGAAGCAAGTAATTCAATAATAAAGATGGAAAAGGCAGCCAGGAAATGCTTACTGTCTCCACGTACTTCAACAATACTCCCCCTAGAGTAGCATTAACCTTTTCCTATCTAGTCCGTATCTGTTAGTAAAGCTGTAGTTTTAGAAATGGACATTTTTCATTACTGTATTCAGGAGCTTCATTCTTCCTGGATTTTCGCTCTAAATGGCCACATTAAATTTTCAGGGTTTTGTTGAGTTGTTTTTTCTTTTGCTTCCCAAGTAGAAGTCAGGAGATAAATGCAAGAGATCACCCATTTTCTTCCAGTGGGTGGAAGACCAAACATTTCTCTTCCAAGGGGCTGAGCATATGTATCTATGTGTTTGTGTGTGTATATATTTTCCTTAATGGGATGCAGAATATCTATTTCCTGATCAATCTTTCTTCTCCTGATACCTTTTAGGTACTGTAACAATACTATACAGTATGTGTGCACTGTTGCTATTGCATGTGTATTTTATTTATTTTTATATTCATTTTGTTGTTTTGTTTTCTCCACATGAACTTCAGCACCTAAACATCACCAATGTTTATTTATTTACTTTTTTTCCTGATATCAGTTTTTCCTGATGTTTTTCTCTATACCTGGGGACAATTCCTAGCTAGGTTGTCTGTTCTTCTCAAGCTGTGCTGAAGTACCTCTCATGTAGGTTTGATCCATTGGAGGACATGCCTTCTTGAAAAGAGTTGTCTGCACTTGCTACTACTTCCTGACCTTTTCTAGATGTGGTAACAGAGTGCCCTGTGCGTATGTATCAGTCACTCTTCTTGGTCTGAGAAGTCTTGGCTTGGCAGATGTTGTTCAGCTGTGAGGCTGACATCCCCCCTCCCTGGGGCCAAAGAGGAATGAGTCTGATTATGATAGAGCTGTTGGGGGGTCTGACTTTTCCATGGCTGTGAACTGCTCAGGAAAAGTAGTTGCTAGGAGAAGGCTGCATAGTATTTAGGGCAAGGGTGGTGGCTCTGCCTTCATTAACAAAGCTGGGGGTTTTTGTTATTTGGGAAACAGAGATCAAGCCATCTCATGGTGAAATCTACATAGGATTTTTCACTGCCTGACATTCTTCCACTGCTAAAGCTGTTCCAACATGTTCCACTAGCATTGGGTGGTGTCTCTGCTGAGCTGGCTGTGTAAATTAATTCATATCTGTCCCTACAGCTTTAACTCTTCTTGTGTCTCTCCATTATTTCTTTATAGACTGGATCAGATGGTTTAATAGCAAATGAAAGGCTTTCTTCAAGAAAAGCCTCTTCCCAGGATGTTTGGGTTGTCATATGCCAAGCTTACAGTCACAGGGCTATATGACTGCTATCCTAAGACACAGCCCATGAAGAGTAAGTAGGGGGCATTGTAACCCCTCCACTGATGACTCAGTGGAGCTGAATTTCTCCCCTTCACCCTCTGTTTACCAAATAGCTATTTAAGTAAAGCTCCCTGCATTCACATTGACAGGCTCCTTAGGTTTTCCATCACCAGACCTATCTTGTTAACTATCTGTGTACATTTGAGGCTTAAGATCAGTCAACAATCATCAGGTGGTGATTGTGTCAGTTGTGTACAAAGCAGCAGCATAAGGGGGGTGTGTGTGTGGGGGGTCCCGTGTTCTGCTTACCCCTGTCAGAGAGAGCTGCCAAGCAGAAGAAAATATCTTCAAGCCTTTCTGATGGTTGCTGCCCAGAAAAGAGAGCTGCAGGTCAGTAGTGATGGTGACTAGCAGGAGTTGCAGGGAACATGGTGAGCTGGAAGAGGTTGGCAGGAGCCAAGAGGGCATGAGGCTGAGTTATGCTCTGGGCGCTAAAATGTTTTGCTGCAGCTTTGGGTTTTGTCCTCTGTGTTATCTCTCTTTATGACCTGGTATCTTCTCCTGTTGGTCCATTTTTCTATGCTTGAAATATGCAGCAAGTACTAAGTGGCAAGTTCTGTGTACTGCGGTGGTTACACAAATATTCATGCAGAGAGATCTGTGCCTTATACTTGGTAATATCACATAATTAACTGTAATAATGTTGTGAAGTGTCTGCCAACATGCAGTCTAAAATCTCACACTAAATAATCGTGATACATGAAAAATCTTGGCTAACGGATCTCCAAGTACTTATTTGGCTATGATACACAAG
This sequence comes from Haliaeetus leucocephalus, assembly GCF_000737465.1. Taxonomy (NCBI): domain Eukaryota; kingdom Metazoa; phylum Chordata; class Aves; order Accipitriformes; family Accipitridae; genus Haliaeetus; species Haliaeetus leucocephalus. The sequence continues at coordinate 3,406,469 of NW_010972487.1, read as the reverse complement.
CAAGACAGCCACAGGATGATTCACTGCCTTGAGAGTTTGGGCTAGATGGCCTAATGGCTTCTTTTGGAGAGAAGGCAGTTCTTCCAAAGAGCAATCTTGTCTGGAGAAGACAATTAATTTACACTTGCTTGTTACAACAGACCACCCAGTCCTGTCTTTGTGGTGCTTGTATAGCAGTCAAAATGCTGGCTGGAGCGATGCTGCCACTGTAGGTCCTTGCAGTCCCCGAGGCAGGAATGTTTGGTGGTGGCCCCGTGCCTCCAGCTGTGGTTCACAGCCTGTCTGTAACCAGAAAATACCGGTGTTTGTAAAGGAAATGCGGCTGTAACCCAGGGAGGTCGGTGAGGAGGTGACAGCTTGTTACAGGTCACAGCGTGATGTGGAAGTTCCCTCTGGTGGAGGAACAGACCCACTGCAGAGAGAAGAGCAATGCGGCCATGTAGATGCTCCCCCTAGAAGATAATTTTTAGAGGTGCTGAACTTTAACTACATGCATGTCTATACCTGCAGCTTTAGCTGAAGACTGTGGGTGTTATTGGTTTTCTGGGGACCAGATCCAGAGAGCCTACATAATAAAAGACGATCCTGTTATGGAGGACTTTGAGCTGAGCAGAAGGAAGGTGTTAGGTAAGGGCTGGATGTCGTGTGATGATCATCCTCCTGTGGAAATGGACAGGAGTGTGAGGATGGCTGTGCCCCCTGGGACTGGAGAGGTCTGTGATCAGCTCCTAGCTCTGCTGCCTCTGGTTTGAAATGTTCCGTCTCTCCCTAGAAGAGTTCCTCACAGGTTACAATACATTAGGGAATGTCAGCCTCTTTCAGCTATGCTGTCTCAGAATGACAGGAAAAATTCACTGCAGATGCACAGTCCTAGAAAAGAACAATGTGTCGGGTGTGGAGGCAGGGATCCTGCAGAGCAGCCAGGGTGGCTGGAACCCTGGCCCTAACGCCTGAAACCGGGCCAACTGCTCCATGGAGCAGCCTCCAAGTGAAGCTTGGGGCTGGTCTCATGATGGCAAGCTTGAGATCTAAAGATTGCCGCAAGACTAAAACACATCGTGAATTCCCGTGGGCGTGTGTGCTTCTGATAGAAGAAAAAAACCAAAGCAGTGGGAGATGATTTCTGGCAGTCTAATCACATTTGGCATCTGCCAACGTAGCAAAGGAAAAGAAGAAGAACCCAAAGGAAACTTAGGGAAGAACAACCTACAGGTCGAGCCAACATCTGTTGTTTTGCGTGTGGGCAAATGTCCCTCGTGGAAATTGGACTTGATAGCCTTGACACCCCCTAACGAACACTAACGTGGAGGAGAGATTGCTGGCTGTCATCACTGACAGCGACGGGAATTCAGCGGGATGGGGCAGCTAATATAATACCCTTGTCGTTTGTGCCTGGAAACTTTGGGGCATGGAGGGGGGGTCCGTCTCTTCCCGTATATCCGAGACGCCCATCGACACCATGCCCCGGCTTTGCCCTTACTTTGATATGAGCGGTCGATAGGGTTTGCTTCGCCGCCCGCTCGGCTGCGGCGGTCCAGAAGCTGACGCGTGTCTGCCCCATGCCGCAGCGCGGGGAAGGGACCCCCTCCCGGCTGGCGCAGCCGCCGCCCTCTCCCCGTCCTCCCTCCGCACGCTCCCCGTACGCCCGGGGGTCTCCCGCTGCGGAGGCCGGCGGGGTCTGCTCCTCCTCCTCCTCCTCCTCCTCCCGCAGCGCCGAGCACCGCGGGGGGCGGCCGCGGGCCCTGCCCAATCTCCGCGGCCGGGCCCGGCTGCGCGTTGGCTGCCGGCGGCGGCGCCGCCAGTGAGGCTGCGCTGAGGCTGCGGGGCCGGATGGCCGAGCCGCCCGCCCCGCTCACTCGGGCGGCGGCCGGCGGCGGGCGAGGAGACGGGGCGAGCCCTCCCTGCCGGGAGAGCCAGCCCTGCGGCACGCAGCGCCATGGTCTCATGGATCATCTCCAGGCTAGTGGTGTGAGTAGCTGCCGGTCGGCACCTGCACGCGTGTGTCGGCGTGTCCCTGCCTGCCTGTGGGGTGTGCGTGTGTGTGTCTGTGCGGTGTCCGCACCGCGCCTGCTGCCTGTCCCGCTCGCCCCTGCTGTGAATACGCGGTGGCGGCCACTCGGCTAAATTTAGCAGGTTGTTGGTAGGGATGGGGCGCTCGGCTGCTCGATGGGTGAGGGAGAAAATAGGTGGGTCAAGCGGTATTTTCCAGCGTGGGAAAATTACCGGGGGGGTTGGAGGGCAAAATGCTGCCGTGCTGTACAGCGCAAGGTGACAGGGGAGAAGGAGGACGGTTGGCATCCGGCGATGAACCGGCTCGGGGTCGCCGGGGGAATCGAGCATCAGCGGGTGGGAAAATGGACGTGAATTTGGGCAGCGGCGCTTTGTTAGCGGGGCTCGGCGCGGCTGGCTGGGACTCGCGAGGGGGCGTGGGAGAGGCGGCCGCGGGGTCTCCCAGCCGCTACCGCTGCTTTCTTCTCGCTTTTTTTGTAAAAGAAATATCAAATATTTCGTTCTTCTTTGCAACTTGCCGCCCACCCTCTCAAAAGACGTTCTCGATTTCCCTTTAACCTGTCAGCCTGGGAGGAGAAGTGTGTGGCTCTTTGCACTTGTCCTACGGCTTTTCCATGGCTGGAAGTGCTGTAGGTGGGAATATGTGTAGAAATTCCCTGGAAATTCTTCGGAGGCAACAGGGGAAAAAGGAGCAAGCGTGAGGTATATGTTCATCTGCCCCACCTGAGAAGAGATACAGCGAGAAAAGGGCATTTTTGATGCCACTAAGGAAATTCCCAGGGGTGTGTGTGGGGGGTGTTTAGGCTTAAGGTGGGGCAGCAGGATGGCTGATCTGTCTCCTTTCTGGAAACGTGGCTGGTCAAGGTTAGTACACTGAATCAGATGAATCATTTGCCAGTTTTCTCTGTCTGGTACATATAGCTGCAGACTCAGGAGAACATCTGTTGTGCTCTTAAGTTATTGTAGAGGGTCTGCAAGGGCCTGTCACTGTCTTTGTCTGAAAGAAATGTGCCATGATGTTGCACCATCAGCATAGTTCCAGAAAGGCGTTTTCAAGGGCTCCTCTTTTGCCAAGTGAGATAAAACATCAAAAGGAAAACTCACCTTGATCTTAGCTATCTCTCTGTATCACTAAGAATTTGGGTGGCTGTCAGATACGAAGATTTTGGGGGGTTCCAGAGTTGAATTTAGCCCCTGGAGGTATATCATCTGGATTCAGCTGCAGCTGTTGCTAGCCATTATTTGGTTTGCACTTCATTCTGGGAAAGCGTGTTAAATATTTAGATGATTTAATTTGAACAGTATAACTGTGCAGATATCTCTTGACAGCAATGTGAGATGTAGTGTGTATTGTCCAAGGCTGCTTTTCTTTCTTCTCTACTAGACTAATATCCACTTTGAAAAAACCTGTCATCGTGTAACCCAGCTAATCTTCAGGAACAAAGAATGTCTACAGAGAGATGGTAGTTTAACTTACTTGCCTCGGCACACGCATATACACACGGGTGGTTTCATCTAAGACACATGGACTGGGTAAAAATCTGATAGTGGCAGGACACAGAGCAGTTGACATCTGCAGTCAGGTAATTAGCTGAACATACAAACCTTCCCATTCTCTTCAGCTTTATTTATCTGAATAGCATGTCACAGTATGAAATCAGCTGTGTAGAGGGTGGTACCAATTACTTGTTATACTAGAATTTCAATAGCAAATAACAATTTGAATACACAGTGTAAATATTAATAATTTAGTAATCATAGTAATAATTAAAAAAGAATTTTGCAAGGAAACCTACAGCAAGCCAAGCTTGATCCCCACTTTCTTTGCATGTTTTGCACTAGGAAGTGCTGGTTTGTTATGATCCCAGCAAGAACCTCGGACTCTGTAGAGTATTGCTTAAAATACCATTTACTAGAGCTAACGTTATAAAGAAAAAGAGGAGAGTATAAATAATCTTACATCCCTTCAGATGCTGGAAACCCTGAGCTGCCTAACATGGAACAGCCCTCCAGTCTGGGCGTAGCACACCGTACAGATCTGTCTGTGGAAAGGTTAGCTTGCATTTTGGTCTTTTGAGCCCTTATTTTATTTTCTTTTTAAAAACAAAACAAAAGGCAATTCTATTTATCATTTCTACTGTCAAATGAAAAGGATGTTCACAAGAGAACTTGTTGCTGCACTTTTAGATGAAGACAAACAAGGACATGCAGGTGGTTTAATTGCTGGTGACCACTGTGAAATTCCTACAGGCTCCTTTGTTACAATTAACCAGATGAGTTGATCCTGCATCCAAGGGGTGTGTGCAGCACAACACTGGCCAGAAGGCCAAGCTATACATGCAGCACAGCATGGGCCTGCACCCACGCAGGTTAACTGTTAGGTGGCTCGCTGACTCCCCAGTGTACAGTGGTCTTCAGATTAGGATCATGGCAAAGATTTAATCTATCTAATCTGATTTCCCCATCTTATTATGTATCACTAGTTGATCCATCAGTACAGACAGCTGTGGTCTAAGTAGGATAGCCACCTGGTTGGGCTTTTTTTTCCCCTGCTTGTGCCTAGTTAGTTGTTTTTTCATCAAATCTTACTACTTGATAAGGATTATGAGGAAAGTGTTGTGGTTTAGTCACACCATGAATATTGCTTTGTGCTCTTACGACTTCTGCTGATCTCCATGTTATGTCTGATATGACTCAGCTAACAGAAAGGGCTTTAAAACAAAAAGCAAACCTTTGCTTTGGCTCTTGGGTGCTTTGTTGCTTCTGTTATCCCTGATTTGGTTGTCACTGTCCTGGCAATTTCAGTTTCCAAAGTGTTGCTGAAGAAGAGTGTGAGCACTTCTCACCCACTTCAGTGGGAGGTCAGGCAGCATGCTGCAAACCATCTCCTACATAATTTCAGCTTTAGTGTTTGGACTTTGTGCTAACGCTGGTCTGGAGTGCTGGCTTGTTCTATTCTGCCTGCAGAGCTGTGTGCTGATAACGTCCAGAAGAGAAATGATAGAAACCTCAGAGTAGCATCTTCTACTGCCGTAGCTGTGTGTTAAAGTCGAAGACTTTATTATTGTCAGGATCTGCACTTGGAACTGTACAAATGTGAAACAAAATTATAATCCTGTCCCTGGATATCTTTTTCCTTTAAGAGGTCAATTCTCATCCAACTAAAGTCCAGGTAGTTTTTTCACTTACCTCAACAAGAATAAAATCAGGATGTTCTTTTTCTCATGGTAGTAGATTACAGGTGACTTTTCCACCAAGGGGTGTCTGGGATCACTGTAATTGTGATTGTTGCATCTTGGAGTTATTCGTTGCTTTGTCTCTCACAATAACTGCAATGGGATAGCATTGTTATTCATGGGTTAATTACAACTCCTTTTTTATTCATCATCTGTGAGTAATCTGAAAGGACATCCCAGAACACCTGTATTTCAATTTCCTCATCTGTGAAGTGTAATGAACCGTGCTGAATTTATCTTCCCTGAGGCAGACCAGAAGGGATCAGTGGCATGTCCTACCATCTACAGTTTATTGCTATTCATTTTGAAGGAGATTCTTTTTGCTTCAAGTGGTAGAGGCCACTCTAGCAGAAGGACTTGGGATATGTCTTTGTTATTGCAGTCCAGTTCAGCTACAGTGCATAGCACTGGCAATCCTAGGTGGTTACTGGTCTGCTGTACCTTTTGGCTGTTGTCTAAAAGCATTTTGAAGTTAAAAGTGGTATATATAAATGCAGCCTATTGTATTTGCAGGGAAATGCTATTCTTTTCCCAGAAACACGGAACTTGCTTTCTGTGCTTGGGATCATGCAGAACAGAAATACAGGTTTTGGCTCTAATTCTGAAAGTTAGGCACATCACACTGCCTGTTGAAAGCCTTTCAATCTAGAACATGTGGCAGAGGAAGGAGAAGTCCGTAGAAATGAGACTGGATCAGACAGGTCATCAATAGTTGAGATGATACTGTGTGACTTAGGCATTTGAATTCCTGCTGTGAGGAGCTTAGAAGTGCATTACAAATTATTATAAAATGGTTAAATATGTTCTTCATGGTGGAAAAAACCCATCCTTAATTATGCTTTTTTTCCAGTATTTGTTTTCTTTTAAATCAAAGTATCAGTAATGGCCTGTCTGATCTCTCAGGGTTTGATGTGAAATAGGGTCGCAGCCTCAGATGTTCACTGGGAATTCCCGTCCCTGTGTGGAAGTAACAGGGATCTGGGGATTTATCAGAGGCATCCTTTCTTCTGGCTGTCACTGGAAGCAGGTAGGTCTGAAAAAAAACAAAGAGGAACCAAAGAATTCTTTAAACTGATGAGTGAAATTTCCTTCCTTGTCACAATTTCTCTGCTTTCTCTTTCTTGGTTACTGTGATGCCATTTTAGCAAGGGTAGGTGAGATTGGCCACCCCCATCCTTAGCTGGTATAAATCCATAGTGCTGCTGAGTCAGACATTGATTTAATCAAAAGGCACTGCTTACATCAGTAATGAATTTCCATTTTAGAGAAACTTAGCAGATCCTTCCTCCTCCTGTTTATTATGTTTATGGGAAGCCTGAAGATATTTATGAATGAAAAAAAAAAAGTCATGTAATAGAGATTATATGATGGTAGAAAAGGATAACTTGCATCCTCTTTACTAGAGGCAGGCAGAGACAGGATCTACTCAAGTGGGCAAGAGCTGTTCTCATGAAGGCATAGCACAGACCTGTGCTTTTGGTTATTGATATGTCGGCATTAGCCTCTCAGTTGATGTATACCACATATATGAAGGTCCTTCACAGTCTACATTATTTACTTGGAGCTGGCAGGTGATGTGAAGGATTCTGGTATTTATTGCCCTGTATAGGCCTCAACACCAGTGATGCGAAATCATGTGAACATACAGCAATGGACCTAGTGTGGCTTGAGCTCTCTGCTAAGGCTGTGGGGATGAGTTTGCAGCAGACTCTTTTACATGCTCGGGAAGTGGGAAGGGCAGACCCCCTGCCATACATGCAGAATTTGCAAAGAAATGTTACCTATACAATAAGGTGGTGTAATCCCTCTGAAACAGATCTTGCAGTTTTGCACTGCTGCTCTCCCTCGCATGAAGAGCAAGTGGTCTCTGCGGCTCCCAGCTCAGCCCGGCATCCACCACGTGCATCTTTGCTGCAGCCTTTACGGCTCTGCTGAGGGGGCAGAACCTGTTGGTGACAGTAACTGACAGAGGAGCATCCAGCGCAGGTGCGACATTTGCTTTGCCCTTCATGTGAAATGTGACCATGCTGATCACACTGCAGGGGATAACGCTGCCTGCGGCTTTGTCAACCGTGACCCAGATTTTCCTGCAGAAGCACAGATGTGCTGGAAATGCTCTTAGCACCAGTGGGGAAGGTTTTCTTGCATGCACATGAATACACTGCAGATGTAATGCTGGTTTGGTAAGGGAGCATGTTTTACCAAACTAGAAGTTGTGGAATACGGCTAAGAGGCTTGGCCTTTGCAGCTGCCTTAATACAGTATTTTGCCTTTGTGGGACCCTTTCCATTTCACTGTATTAAAGCACTTTGAAGCATTAATTTAGTATTGTGTCATCAGAATGCTTTTTACTGCCATTGTATTGGTAAGGGTGCTGAGGCACAGGGAGACCAAGTGATGTGTCCAGTATTCCACAGAAAACCGGTGGTAACAGGTAATAAATTTCCTCCAAGCTCCTTGGTAGATAAGTTAATGAAAGGGAATCTGATCAAAGGAGTTGGGCATTCTGTTTGTGGTTCATTTTATGGATTCATGATGAGTGTAAGAGGGGTAGAAGAAAACTACAGACTTGAATAGATGCTGGTTGAAGCAGTTGAACAACCAAAGGCTTAAGTATTCTGAATAATGACCCATTCCTTTTCAGGTCCTCAGTGCTGTTGTCAGTGTCACAGACAGCAGAATGCAACAGCCAGACTGCCTAACTCAGGCTACTAAGTTGGGCATTACACTACATAAAATTGGTTATTTAGTCCCAGCAGGGACATTTAGAGCCAAGTTACTCAACCTGTGGTCCACAGATGGCTGACAGTCCACAAAACATCAGGCAATCCATGAAAATGTTTCAGCTCTAAAACCAAAATCCTCGTACAGGCAGTTGTTGGTTATGTACTAATTGATTTAATCAGGTGATACTATATTTTACCACATTTTTTTAGTTGCAAGTTTTGTAACTATATCTACTGAATTACAGTTTTGTAAAATATTAACATTTCAACATTTTACCAATTCCACGTGACTTATTATTTGTCATCTGTCCTTAAGCAACAGTGGGATGTAAAATGAGCTGTATATTTCTTTCAAAGGGTCAGGTGGTCCAGTGATTAGGAAAGGTTGAGAAACACTTTTTCATGCTCTTATTGCAGTTAATAGAGACAGACATCTCTAAGGAGCTTCCATTAAAGGTAACGTGTTGCATAGAGAGCCGTTTGGTCAAGAGGAGATGCTTGGTACAAAGAAGACAAAGGAGGACATATAATCATGCCTCCTACTTCTTGAGCAATTGCTTCTAGGTACTAAGCAGTGCATTTGCCTTTCTGCTTCCATGCTTTCAGCAGACAGAGGTGGTATCTTGGGAACTTTCAGGCTAATCATAAAGGTAGGATGAAGAGTTGAGTGCTGCAGAAGTATTGGCCAGTTTGTATTGCTGTAGAACCTTTATATGTGAAAGTTTCTTCTATGTCCTCATTAGGCAGCTAGGATCTGAGTCTAGATTTCCTTTTGTTGACTTGTCCACTTGACTTTATCAGGGCCATTCAGCAGTTTCCAGGTAGGTCTTGTGAGATTAAATGGCTTAGTGGAGGGATGCATCCATGTAGTTGGGCTCTTTACAAGCAAAACACTTGTATGGCAAAATCTCACTTAAATTACCTGTCTTGTTGAAGTTAATCACATGCTGCTTTTTGCAGAGGAAGGAGTCACATACTTTTGTTATCACTCGTATGCTATTTCGATTGTAAACTCTTTTAGGCAGGAAGTCTCATTTAGTATTTTTGATTTTACAGCACCCTAGACAATGGGGTTTAGTCTCTAGTTGGTTGTCCTAAGTTCTCTAGTAATATAAAAATAAGTAATGTATGAATAAATGCAACTCTGCCTTCTAGGTGAATCATTTGAGACTGATCCTGTGCTCCCTGGTAATTTCTTTTTGACGCTATTACTGGTACAGTGTTCGTGTTCTGTTTTGGCATTTCACATGCGTGTAGTAAGACAAGATTCCTGCTCTGAGGAGCTCCTAATTTAAAATGACGAATTATAGGCAAAACAGATGGTGAGCAGAGTGGTGAGAATGAACTAGAAGAAGCGACAAAATGAAAACTGTGTTTTATCTTTCCACGACGTGTGCTTCTGAAGAGAGGGACTGAGATAACAGGACGTGCCTGCTCATTCTGCAGGCAAGACCCAGGACGACACTCCAGATGTGGAGTGGCATGCCAGAACTAGAAACATGGGTGGTACTTTCCCAAGCTTCGTACAAGAACCACTCCATCTTTTGATACGGACCTCAGAGCAGGCATGTGTCCTTAGTAGGGTACCCTGCTTTTTTTTTTTTCTTCTTGTAGACACATTTTGCAGGATCTAGAAGGGGAGGACAAGGAATTTTAATTTGATATGGGTGGTAAAGCAGCGACCTGCAGGCTAGCCAGAGGAAGGGCAGGGATGTACCGAAGAAGGAGAGAAGTTGGTTGAATGGTGCGTAGAAATGAACAGCAAGGATTGTTTCCAAAGGGACACACATTTATATGGAGGCAGAGGATTAATTGTCAAGTTGGAGATTGACTCTTGGGAGCAACAGGGGGACAGCTGGGAATGCTGGCCTGGTGTCATGCTTAGTAAAGGTTTGTTTCTTCAAATGCTGCCTACTTGCTTGCTGTGTCCCTTACTGCTAATGTGCTAATTGCTAATAAATAAACAACCAACCAATTCCAAAGAAGGAATCAATCAACTGGTCAATAAAGCTGCAGTCTGTCTTTCCCTCTTCTCTCTCATGGAGCAAACAGTAATCTTTTGCCTTCCAAAATGGCAAATTCTACAGGACAACAAAACCAGTACTGAAGAACCTACTTGTGAGGAGCTAGAAAGAATGCCCCTCACGTCTGGAATTTTGTGCCTTTTTGGATGGGTCCCAAGGATGCCAGGGCAATGTGTGTAGCCTGCCTTTGAGTCTACTAAGCAATTCAATGCTGTCAGCATCAACAAACAGTTGCAGCTCATGCTCAAGAAGCATTTCTATTCCGTTGAGTTCATACTGTTGCTTCCTTTCATTCAGCTCAGTTGAGCTCATTCTATTTCTTGTTTCCAGCCTCTAAATAAGTGTTTTTAGAGGAAAGCTGAAAGCTGATAGACATTTCTTGCCTCATGTTTTGGAGGGAGGCTTATGACCAATAACCAGCCTCGTACAAGGGAGGAGGGAAGGACTTGGGCTGCAGGTTTTGTATGAGAATGCTGCCTGGATTCAGCAGTGTTGCAAACTCCCTGTGGGAAGAGGGCAAGTTATTTATTCTTTCTTAATTTGGTACCTGTAAAATAGGCTTAGTGATAACTTCTGTCCATCTAAACTATCATGTCTGCTTTACATGTGATAGACCCTGATGTGGCCATGCGGCACGCCCTCTGGAGTAGAATTGGAGGGGCAATGTAAATATGAATTTTGAGCTGAAATTTCCAAGCCAATGGTCAAAAGTTCAGAGGTTCTCTGGGATGTTTTGCATAGACTGGCCTCTTTTGTAGCAGAGCTGTCCTGTCAGTCCCTGAGAAGCACTCATGGAGGAGTGAAACCAGGAATCTTAGATGGCATTTCATGACAAATACCCTTCTAGGAAGAATAGATGGGAAGCCCCTGGTCAAGATTAAGAGCAGAGCAATCACAGGAAGATGACCTTCTCCTGTCATCACAACATTTCATGGCTACCTTTGTCTTGATGTCTTTGGCACAAATGCCCTAATGCTTGTTGTAAGCATGTGGGGAGAGGAGCTTACTCAGACTGCAGGTCACATTAAACAGCCATAGTGATAAGGTTGCTGTTCTGCCTTGGGCAGTTCCCGCAGGGCTGTTCTGGGCCATGCTCAGCCTTGGGCCCTTTTGTGGATGAGCAGTTTGAGGCTCTTGAACTTCATCTTGCTTGTGGAAGGTTTCTGTTTGTCCTGCTGCCTCTTCTGCTGGGGCCTTGGGATGACATGTGTCTGTGCGTGTCTGAACTTAGACCTCTGAGCCACTCATATTATGTGACCCACAAGAAACTATCCCCAGTGTTAGATCAGCCTGAATAACACCATCAGGCTCCTAAAATCTACCTGCAGAATTCATGGTGGCACTTGGAGGAGAAAGATGGATGCTGGAGCTGCCCTGAGGCTAAAAGGCTTTGTGTTTAGTGATATATTTAATGGGAAAAGATTGAGTGGTTTCACTGGGCTTGCACAGCTGGAGAATGAGTGCAAGACTGGCAACTATATGGAAATGAATTGATGGTCAGTGTTTAGATTCCATTGAACATGTCCCTCTGCAAAAAACCGCCACTATCCTAGCTGGTACTTTTGCTGGAAATCACAGCAGAGAGGCCAGGGATGTAATGGACACAGGCACTGAATGAGACTTTCTCCCTTCCAGATGATCCATCTAGGTCCAAGTTGAAGCACATTGGCAGGGCAGCTTGGAGGCTGTTTGCATCTTCCCTGGTTTAATTGCACCTGTTTTGCAGCTGAACAAAGGATTTAACTTTCCAGGCTTATTGTTTTCACTCTGCTTATAAGGATTTTGGTCAAAACAGAAGGATGTTGCTATTTAGAAAGAACATTAATAATTAAATTGAGATACTCTGGGGAATATACCCCATAAGGCTGGATTTGTTGAATTTAAGTAGATCATAATAATTTCCATGGCAACATACTCTGCTGTCCTATATACAGAAAGGGTCTTTCTTGTAGGATCAAATGCAGAGAGGAAGCTGTTATTTAAAACAGATACCTTAAAAACACAGACAACAAAATAAGAGTAAATAGTTTCCTGCATAAATGTTGTAGGAATTTTCTCATGTTTGTTATATTGTGCAAACCTCTTTTCATAGCTGTCAGAATGCAATCAATCAAACCAATCCCCTGCTGACTCTAATGATTTAGGGAGAAACTGTGATCTAATGATTGTTTCTCAGGATATCAACTCTGTCTCATAGATATATCCATATTTGTAGATGTATATAACTATAACTGTTGTGAATCTGTAACATAGACTACTCTGGTAATTTTGAACAGGCCTACTAGAATCTCTGTGTTTTACTGCCTATACCTGTGTCTGTGCTAGTAGTCGTCCATCTCGCAGCATTAGATAAAGCTTGTTTCATCAGTATTTGGATAGCATTTTGAGATCTTTTTATGTGGTGTGTTCTGTTACAGCTGACTGTTAGATGGGAATTTGTAATGATGGTCTAGCACCTGAACACTTAGAGATAATTGAGTAAATACACATTCACTTAGAAGATTTGGAGGTTCTTAGATCCAACAGGAATTGCACCAACTCTTTTTCTCTACTCTAGCAATCAAATAAGTGTATCATTTTATATGCTCAAAAAAGCCTTACAGAATCCTTGTGAAATGAAAAGTGATCATCCAAACAGAAAAGATGGAATTTAATAGAAGAGTTCTCGATGTAACCTTCTAACGAAAAAACCCACAGCATATGAGGGAAAAAAAATTAGTTCATATCTGGAATAATTGCAGCTTCTGTGTTTTGTCACTGGTAGGTGTAAGTGGTGCGTTGCCAAATTTTAACAAGAACTGCCACAAAAATTCCCAGTCCTGGCTTGTGGTAAACCTGAAGGATCAAGAGTAGACGTTCTGCAGACAGGGGGAATAAATAGCTGGAAAATGCTGATTCAATGCAAACCACAATCATTTTCTCATCCCTAAGGCAATACCAGAGCTTCAAGTTGTGTTAACTGGTGCAGCTATGCTGAAGTCAGTGAGTGGTGTAAATACCCAGGTCAGAGTCCCAAGGTTGTGTTTGTAGCTCAGAATGGTGAGGGCCTTGTCGAGGGTGCCAGCTGGATCCTAGAAAAATGAATATATATAGGACAGAAACTGGCCAGTTCAAGATGACAGGAGACTTCCGTTCATTGTGGGCCTCAAGTTAAACTGTCCTTTGAGTGGGGACAGACTGAGCATGGAGGGCTCCCAAAGACATGATTCAGTCAGGACAGTTACTTTATCCTTTCTTTCAGTCTAATGTTGGAAATTTCATCGCTAGATTAGAGTATGGCTTTATCTGCCCTTCAGCAACCAAAGCCAATCAAATGGGCCATCGCAAAGCCCGTAATCAGGACATCTCTGACCTCGGATCTGGAGCTCTCTGTTGAGCTTCACTATTGAGCTTTTCTCTAGTAAGTGTTAATACGTACTGAAAGCTGAAGATGAAGAGCATGACCACCTTCTCTTTAGATTCAGTCTAAAGAATCCTAATGCCTCATTGCAGACCACCCAAACACGTATATTTTAAAAGCTACTTTAGTTGCGTCAGACGGGGAAACTGTCATCTCTCATGCTTCATCCCTGTACCTTTATGTGAAGATCTGTTACAGAGGGTGTTGCACATTGCAGCATGCTGGCTAACCATGGCCTGCTACCATTAGCTCTTAGCTTGCATCCCTGGTCCTAGCTATCTTAAATCAGTGCTGCTTTGTGGGCTTTTCAGAATCGGGAATCCCAAGGGCTTGCTGAGAGCCATTTCCAGGGCCCAAGGGGATGTGACATATGTGACTGATGATACAGACCCTATGCCTATTTCTACAGTTTATTCCTATACCACTGCAGAATGAGCAAAGCTGGTTAAGAGACTGCATACAGCCAGAGTGAAAGATCTTGCCTGTTGTCCATGAGGCAGGACATGCATTTTAAGTACATCAATACTATGCCAGATTTTGCATGGTACTGGAAACTGAACCAGTCTGCTTTCCTTGTGGTTTGTGTATGATTCATAGTTAATCTCATGCAAACCCACTCTAAAATCTCTCTCTCTCTTCCCTGCCTCCACCCCCACAAGGATTTACTTATAGATTAGATATTTTTCCTCTCTTTGCTATAGTGTGTCCTGAGGTTTTTGTACTCAGATGTGCTATACAGTCACTGGAATAGCTCAGCATTCTTTTTCAATTATTATTCTGCTGAGGTCTGCAGATACTTGGCTGTAACAAATCAGATCCCTATTCAAACACTATTGTGTTTTAGGTGTATTCTTGAAACCAAGAAACCTCACCCTGGGCAGTCAATCCATAAATGGCTGACGTCTGTGAAGATCCAGTTTTGAAGGCACATTTTATACAGCTACGTGTTGTGTTTGAAACAATTAACCATTTCATTTCAAAACACCAATGCTTTGTTTTTGGAGAGTGGCACTTGCAACACTGTCATCCTTCTGTGTGAATCTTCTTGCCTGGGAAGGGGAACAAGCACTGGACTGTGGCATTTAAACCAGCAGTATTACAATGAATAAGAAGTGATGGAAAAGCATACATAAGATAGCAGGCCGTGTGGGTGTTCCCACAAAAAGTACAAGCTGCATTCTCAAGCAGCTGCTTGCTTAGAAATCTCTGTAATGGACTTGGAAGCACTGGCTGTCTTTCCCTTTGCTTTCCTCTGAAGTTATTTCTGTGAAGTCTCCATCTGGCTCCTAAGTCTCAGTTTATATTTCATTTTATATTTTGAGTAGCTGCCAGCTGCAAGGTATGTGTGTAAGAGAACGTGAGAAGGAAAAAGAGGTGAAGTCACTAAGCCAAAAGAAAGAGAAGAGGCAAAGCCTGATTTACTGTTTTGAATTATACAATGCACTGGCTTTTTATCCAAGCCCGAAACAGAGAGGTATTCCTCACAGTGTAAGAATGGAGCTACGCCTGTGTCACAGACCCTGATCTGAATGCATTTGTGTTTGGGGAAAGAATAGAAGAGAGTGGCAGGGCTTATCCCTTTTACTCTCTAATGCTCTCAGCCAAAGCCTGAAATTCAGAAAGATATGAGAAGTCTGAGAGAGATCAAAATTGAATGCAAATGGGAACATGACATCTTCTGTCAGAATGAGGATTGACTATCTGGGTAGCAATGCTGCTGTCTGGAGGCATTAAAAAAACTTGAGTCAAACCTCTTCACCAAATTGTGAGGCTGGATTTAAAATCTCAACTTTTATGATATGTGCATATATATATATTTCTCTGTGCATCCGATCTTTTGATTTGTACTCTGAACCTGCAAGATTGTTTGCATGCTCTTTTCTGAGAAACCATTAAGTCTGAGAATTTATTTTGAATTGAGATGTTCCTATAATCACTTCCAAGAAATCACCTGATGAGATTAAATGAAGAAATGTGAGAATTGGCAGTACTGCAATACTAAGCTTTATTCACAGAATAAGATCATCTAAGTGTAATGATGAAGGTGAGAAAGGCTAGCACAGAAACATAGCCTGGAAATTGTGACTTCTATTTCCAGATCTCACATTGGCTCTACATGGGCTGTGACCAAGCTTCTGATTTCCAGTGGTGAAAATAATTTAATTTCCAGCGTGGTCAGTGGAACCTGTAGATATTAGTCATCTCTGACAACTGCCTGTTGTCTCAGGCTTCTCTAAAGATTTTTACCCGAGGAATCTCTCTGTCCAAAATCTATGATTTGCAGCTGATGTTGTGAAGCTGTCAGTATGAAGTGCTGTACTGTGAGATGCTTCAATAGATAGATACCTGTTCTTGCCATTAAGTCTCTCCTGAGCTTTAGGTAATAGCTGGTTGTTAAAAACTGTAATGCAGATGAATAGTAGTAGTGCTATGAAAATTGGTGAAAGCTAAAAGAAACCCCTTCCTCTGTCTTATCGTTAGTTAAAGACCCAAAGTTCACTTACTAAAACACTATAGGGACTGAAATCTAGAGTCCTTGGTGTAACAGGGAAGCATTTAACCTGTTAAGCTTCAGGGAGAAGCTATGGTAAGATAGGAGAACACCAGAAATTAAATGAAGAAATTGGATGTTGGTCAAGAAATACAAAACCTGGAGATATTTAATGAGATAAAATTATTTGGGCGGAGCAGGGAAAGAATTGTGTTCTTGTAGCAGAATATTCAGTTGTGGGATGAATTATGAGGTAGGAAAGTTAAATAGATGTAAAGAGATTCTAAAGTTCAAAAGAGAAGCCTTGCATTTTAAGAAACATCCCAGAGTGCTGAGGAAATGTCTAAATTCCAGGATTTCTGTCTTTATGTATACATTTGTACATGTATAATCTTTGCTGAGCAAAACCAAAGATATTTTAGAATCCTGTGCAAATTGCATGAGTTATATCTGCCACACGCACCTGCAAAGTGAATTGTAAGTCAGAAATTTTTAACTTGGGCTGTGGTTCTGGGCAACATGCAAGTGTTACTCTGGGAATGGCATGAATTTTAGAGGCTATGCAACTGCATCTCCTCCTGAGAGTATATTGGTACACCCACACTGTATGCTGGTATGCTTCAAGCCAGAAACAGTGACAATATTCTGCCCAACCCCAGCAAGTTAAAGGCAAAACAGATGCAGCTTTTGCATGTCAGCACTGCGTGATGAATGTCCAACCAGGGGAATACCCATTTGGGCCTATGAGAAACCGATCTGTAAAATGGGGATACAAGAACTTAACTATTTCCCGAAGGCTTGGAGAGAACTAATTGAGGATGGTAAGACTTACAGAGGGCTGATATTTCTGTGCCTAGGGTCCTGCTGTGCACTCAGTTATAGTTGTGAAAAGCCTCTTAGAATTAGTATAGTAGGTCAGAGAAATTAAAGCTTCCTGAATCCTGGGGTGCGTATTTGTGCTGTTACTAACATAGGTGAACCCTTTGAAAGTGCTGAATACAACTCTTCTTAGAATCAGTTTCATTTAATCTTTCTTCATTTAATCTGAAAATACAATTCTTCAACTTCTAAAGGATGAATTTAGGGACTGCAGTGGAGATTGTCATTTAAGGAAGCCCTTTAAATAAGTTTTAGCTCAGTCAAGGCTTTGCTGGACATTGCAGCCTCTGATCCTTTTAAAAATTATCATAGCATGACTATTAGCCATGTGTATGGGTAATTTACTTTCTCTTCGAGGTTCCCAGCTCCAGCAAAGGAAATGATGTGTCATTTTATCTCCAGATAGGTACCGTGGGCTGTGGTGTTTGCCATAGAAGTAAATAAGCTGATAATGACCTCCCTACTAGTGGCTTTATGTAAGAATAGATCATGCAACAGCATTACCATAAAACCATTGTATTTCACAGCAATGCTGCACAGTTAATGACACAAAGCCTTACACTGTGAATATGTGGCTGTAGAGATATGGGAAATCTAGCTGTTCTTCTAGCTCACCAAAAATGGCTGAGCAAGAGAATCTCTGTGTTAAGTCCCACAATTAAGACAGTGTGGTACTACTCTTCACATACTTCCATTGGCAGTCAAGTTTTGTTTTACAGGTAGGTAAGTGAGGTTTGTACTACTGCAACATCTCATTCGGAGTAAGCTAAAAAGAGCACTTTTGGAGTCCTGCTGTAGCGTGACATCTGTTATTGTCATACTATGGCCCAAGCTTAGCTCCTTGGGGACAGCAGCACTTGCGAAGAAAAGGGTGTGGTGTGGCTGAGCAAGAAGGTTCTCCAAGCAGCAAGGAAAGGTCTCTTCATCATTCAGGGAGTGGGTCCCTGGCTCTTCTGCACCTCTGATGAAGGGAAGGGTGCAGTGCTGTTCTCTTCCAGGTCTCGATACAGGATTGGTTCAGTAAGAGGGTTAGCTAGCAGATTGAGAAAAGTGATTGTTCCCCTCTATTTGACAAGTGTGAGAGAGTGTCTGGCTGGAGTAGCTTAACCCATTTGGGTCTCCCTAGGATAAGGAGCACACCAGCAAATTGCAGTTAGTCCGGAGGAAGGGGACTGCAGCACATGGTGCACCAGGAGAGGTGAGTGGGCTGAGTTTGTGCAGGCTGAACAAGAGACGGCAAAGGGGAGATCTTATTGCCATCTTCAAAAACATGGTGGGTTGTTACAGAGAAGATAGAGCCAGGCTTTTTGTGGAGGCGCACAGCGAAAAGTTGAGATGCAATGGAAACAAGTTGCAGCAAAGGAAATTCTATTTAGATATAAAGAACAGGGGTCCAGAGATGGAGATACTGAAAATTTGACAGGACAGGGCCTGGAGCAACCTGATGTAAACTCAAAGTTGGCCCTGTTTTGGATTAAAGACTTGTAGAGATCTCTTCCTACTTGAATTACTCTGTGATTCTAGTCTAAAGGACACATTTCTAGTTCTTTTATTACATTCACCATTCTTTCACTTGAACAATTACCAGTAGTACATTAAATGGTATGTCACATGAGTTTTGCTCTTTCTCTTCTGAGATGGGAGAGTGTGGGGAAGAAAGATGTTTACAATGGTTTGGTTTAGTGTTGATGGGCTTTTTTTAATACCTAAGCTGGTGTTTGTTGATACAGGAGAAAATGGGCTGATGATTTACATCTGGCAGGGGATCGGTGCTGCTCCTTAGGTGCTGGGTGAGTCTGGTTCCTCCAGAGTCAACCCTGGAAGAAGTTTGTTCTTTTACTCTCCAATGAGCACTATTGATGAAGCTCCTTGGTAGCACAGAAGCCAAAGTGTTGGCTGTCCCCTATGTTCTTCAGGAGAACTTCAGGAGATTCGGTAGGTATTTTACATCCTGACCATTGTGGACTAGCATGTGAAGGAACAAGATGTGAAACAAGACTAAGTAGGGTACCACTGTACTGTCACATAGGTGTGCTTTTCATTTCACATGTGAGCCCTAGTCCACCATCTGCCCATGTATTCCATAATGAGTCTCATACCCCTGTAGGTACTAACCACCCCCAGTCTGTAAGGTGTTCTGGAAAGCCTCTCCCATTAACTCATTGTGATGGGTGTCACCCCCATGGGGCTGATGCTGTCCTGGGACAGCACTAAGAGGTGCCAGGTCAGGGTATTATTTAGGCTGCCCTACCTGCTCGTTTTTATCACTTATCCTAAGACTGTGATTTAGCATTAACCACTAAATGGTCATTTTTGTTCTAATTTATTTTAATTAGAGACAAATAATTTTACTGGTAGTTGAAGCTGAATGCAGAGGTGTAGCCAGAAGCCCCGATTGATTATTCATTAGTGATCCGTGGCTTCAGTACAGAGGCTTATTTCCATCTGATTTCCTCTCCTTTATGTCTAGGTTAGACTGGAGGCTGCTCTGTATCAGTTTAGCTCCAGCTGGAGATCTCTCCCTCCTTGTTTATCTCATTTGTACCATGCATTTCATTAAGATGCTGTTATTAACCATATAAAATTGAGGGATTAAAAAGAATGAATGAAATGAGAAAAGACCCTGGAGGAAGGAACTGTATTAAATTCACACTAGAAATCCTTGTCAAATGCATATGAGAAAAGACTAGAACTCTTATCTTTTTCAGGCTGTATGACAGTGTCTCATTTTCCTTTCTTTACTTTTTTAAAAACATTATGGAGGTCCTAGTGAAAAAGCAGGTGCCTAGCCCCTCCCTAAAATGTTGTTATAGTACCCAGAAGAAATACCAGTCTGTGTCTGTGGGCCAGAAAGAGAAATGTGGCTTGCATGGCCCGTGAACTCCCTGCAATGTCACAGCTGTTATATATAGCATGTGGCATTCTGATACCCGTACTAACGAAAGCATTAAGATGGTCTGAATATTCTGAAATTACCTGCAGAATCATCTTGCCTTAGTTTTCCTACACTCTTGCTTTTAAACTGGAGTTGAAAATTTGGTACTGTTCATGTCTCTGACATGAGCTTCCTGTATAATTTCAGTTGGGTCTCACTGTCCTTATCATTCAAAATAGACATAAAACACTAATGAAATAGAAATAATCAGAAATCAATGGAAATGCAATCAGCTTTGATACTGAAGTCACTAATATTTATACTGCACTTTGAAATCCTTCTTTGAAATGTGTTATCAAAATGAGAAGAGATGTTTTAAAGGTGGGTGTGAGGTTGTTTGGTTGTTTTTTTTACTTAACTAGGAGTTAGATACCAGCTCTGAAACATAGAGCTTATGACTGAGTTGGGTCCCACGTGTTTTCAATGTGGCTGGTCCTTCCAAATGTTTGGTCTTCTAGTTTTTTTCTGGTTAATGTTCTAGAGTCCTCAGAGATGTAAGAAGTTAAGGTCAGTTAGTGATGGAAGGAGTTATGCTGTTTATTGTTAATTTACTAGCATATTTATAGAAATGTCCAGACAATAGTAAGATGTTCTCCTCAGGCTGTCTTGCACCAAGCTGGCCATGACAGTGCCTGATACCTGAGCCTATACCAAACTGCTCTCCTCAGCTAGTGTAGAGATCTAACTGGGGTTTCCATCCTCCTCCAAGAGCTTGCAGAGATCTCTGTTACCTGGTACTACTCAGAGCAGCCTTGGGACTGCTTGATTTGTTTCAGTGGATTGAACCATTGGTAACCCGTGGGAAGTCAACATTTTTCATGGTTTTCGCTGAATATTTGGGCCAAAGAGGTCTTTTGGTTTGATTTTTGAATTACATTGGTGAGCTAAAATATTCCTTGCACTTAGTTAAACAGTTCTAGTAATATTCTGTCCCTGGAAAGCCAAAGTAATGTTACTCTAAGGAGATCATGTTGCAATTGATTTGGATGAGTTATAGTTTCATTTAATTTTTTATTCCTGTTTTCTGTCCCATGAGTACAACACTAGAAGTCTAAAGCTGTCTTTCAGTGAGGAATAGACAAACAAGAGCTTTTGTGTTTCTCACCACCTCCTCAGACAGTGGTAGCACTTATGGAAGACTTTCATCATCAAACCATAACCTGCACTGAGTTTTTGGATACACAGAATGTAGGATTATGCTCTAAATAGGGATTTCTGTACATGTTTACGCTCCCTAAAAGTCACGTCACATAACATCAGTTAAAATAACTCCAAAATAATACTTGCAGCATGATTTTTGTGGTTTTCTATGAAAATAATGCAGAGCTGTTTTGTTGATGTGCAATCTGTATTTTATACCTTTTTTAGCCTAGAAGTTAGTTTGGTTAGGTTATATGTCTCTCTGTGTTCCTTTTGTATCATGAGCCTACCATAAATCTGTAGGCTAACTCACAATACAGATTTTAGACCATCTGTCATCTCTGGAATATAATGTCAATGCTTCTAAAAAAGCCTTTTTCCACATAAACATCCTCCTCTCCAGAGTCAGGAAAAGCAGCCCTTCCCATCTAAAACATACCATTTAGTTTTCAAATTGCCATTTATTTGGCTTGGAAAAAGACAGGGCTCTCAAAGCAGGAACTGTACGGTCACTACTGGATAGAGAAAACATGAGGGGCACACAGATGCTAAGCCCTGCCTTTTTGGAGCAGTGAGGCTGCTCTGACCCGGTCACATAGCAGAGACTGTTTTCTTCTCTAAAAGGCACAGATTTTACTCCCCTCAGCATTGCACTTTGAATTATTTCTTCTCCCCCAAAAGGGTCTGAATGAAGTGGTGGGCTGTGCCAGCACTGGGAGAAGGTTCAGTGCCATGGACTGCTTTCTTCTGCAGTCCTGCTGAGCTGAGGGGAGGAGCAGCGACAGGGCAGATGCCTTGGATGAGGCCCACGAAATATTATCTCTTGTAGGCAGCTGCTGGGAGCCTTGTGGCGTGTGCCAGGCGCAGCATTCCTATCGACCTGTGGCTTCTCACCCCACACCAGTCCTATATGCTCTCTACGAAGACACTTCCTTTAAAGTATTGCCTCAGGGGCAAACAAATTCCCCTTGCTCATCAGCAGCCCATCTCCACTGGGCCAGGCAGCTCCACTAAAGGTAGTGTGAAGTAGAACAGACCAGCTTAGTAAGCCATCTACCTGCAATAAATTTGCTTCCTAAAATAGCTGCAGAGCCGTGGGGTATGTTTATAGCAACTACACAGGCCTTTTCTGTTCTGAAGCACTGTAAAGAAAACTTCGAAGCATTAGCTTCTGTGTAAACTGATGTGATTCTGCCTGAGTTTGAAGATAGCCTGGAACAATAACCCTGGTAAGGGTGAAGTACCTGCTTAATCTTGGTTGGGCTTTAAATATGATACTCAAGGGTGTTAGTGTAAATATCAACCCTGTGAGACCTTTCACTGCTGGTAGTTTTAGTAGGAATGTCATGTTTTAGTAGTCATCACGTGTATTATCTCAACAATCCCAATATTTTACAAGGTCTCTCCATCAGTACTTTTGTTATTTTAGCATTTCTGTCTTCTGCCTGTAACAGGAAGTGGGGAAAAGGAAATCACGTTTAGCTTCTTTAGACAAGTCTGGATGTAGGATCTCAATGTGAGTAAATGTAATAGTTGTATGATAGCTCCAGGCTGGCCAAGGCCACTTCCTCCACCCGTCCCCCTTGCCACATCTCTTCACCTGTTTGTGCCTGGCTGTCTTCCAGCTCCCATGTGAGGAGTGCCCTGGCTGAGGGGGGTAAAAAAAAGGTGCTGTCAACTGGAGAGGAGTATGTGCTGCTTTGGGAAGATCAAGACTGCTTAAATTAGAAACATCAAGGACAACCATTGCTCTTGCTATTTCTGCTGGAAGGACAGTCGGGTGTCCCTTTACCCCACAGTTACACCAAGAGGAGAGATTAGGTTTCGCCAGCCGTTAGGTTACGTTAACCAAGGTGAAGTTTGCAGTTTGCTTCTGTAGTAGTCTGGCTAAGAAGTCAGAGGTGGATCTGGATGGAAAGCGGAGCATCTTTATATTAGACAATGAGTTCTCCTGGGCCTGCCCTTTGTTTCCTCAGCACTGTGGGTGTGCAGGGTGCTTCAGAGTGCTCGTGAGGGCAAGGTCTCAGCAGCTCAGAATTGCTAAGCGGGTCACCCACCGAGGAGTTGGGGAGGAATGTTTCCTAAAGCAGAGGGACATGCTGGGCTTTACACCTTGATAAATACCTGTGGAGGCAGTGCATGACCGCCCGAGTGACACGGGTATAGCTGCATGGTTGTCCTCGGCAGCACTGCACCAACCCTGCAAGGCTGTTTGATTCGAGTTGCAAATGGAGTTGGAAGTGAGCCTGATCTGTCTCAGAGGTGCCAGAGCCCAGTGCTTTCCTTGGGGGATGTTTTTGTAACTGAGGCACTGTGTGCACCTTTGGTATTCTCAGAGTGTATTGGGGCATCAGGCTGGCATGTCCTGGTAGCCACATCTCCTGGGGCCCCTGGGGTAGGGATGGCGTCAGCTGTCACCCTGAGGGTGAAGAGGAAAGTTCCTGACTGCCCTGGAGCCACTGTGCAGGACCTATTCTGCTGCAAAATGACCACAAAGAATCTGCGGGAGCCATCTCCTGGGGAATACCAGCCTGGAGCCTCCTCTGCAGCTGGTGCTTCCTCCACCCCAGCCAGTTCCTGGATATCAGGCATTTGGCCTGTGAAGGGGCTTGCATTAACCCTTTCCCTGACCTTGTGCACTGCTTATTTTCACATCTCCAGCTATTGGATTAAGCTGGGAACCTTTGGTACAAAGACAGTGCCGTTTATTTTTAATCTGTGGCACTGTGTGAACATTAATTAGGACTGATAATAAGGAATGCAAACCTATTGGCACCCTTCGTGGTGGTTTCAGCGAGGAATGCTGGCGTGGTGACAGCTCAGCTGCTGCTCTGTGCGTAAGAAGCACACACTAGCCAGTGAACATATTGAGAAAATAGGAAATATTTCAGTGGTTCCTAAATGTGTCCATCCCTGTGTTTGAGAAGTTTGCCATCTTGGCTGCTGTGTGCTGATGATATGGAAACATTAGTTATTTATGGGCAAAATAAGGGCTGTTCTATTTGTGTTGTAGTAGTACAATGTTCTAAATGTTTGGGCAGCCCAAACACCGCTGGTGGCATGGTAACTAGATGAGCAAAAATTGGATGGCTTGGGATGTGGACAGCAATGTGCTGGTATATTTGTAACAGTAAGTTACCATCCAGAAAGTACCTGTGTGGTTAAAAATACTATACTCAAGAGAATGGATAGGCAGGCATTTCTGGAAGTAACCTGAGTCCTGGCCAGTACTCCTGAGAATCGCTGAGAGTCTTTCCATTTTTTTCAGTGGCTGCTATACTGGAATGTGAGAGTTAATTTTACAGGTAAACGGCTGTAGGATCAGGTCTCTCATGAGGAAAATAGCATGACCAAATCATCAGAACTCAAGATGTCATGTGGGGCCCTCCCAGGTCCTGGTAGCAGCTTTGATCGATCCCCAGGCTATAACCTAGATGCTGTTAGGAATATTGTCACATCTGGGTTAGCCTGTGCTCTGTGATGGTCAGATCACTGCACTAGCAGATCCTGAGAAGGAATAGAAGGATATAATAGCCAGGGCTGGCTGTGGCTGTGCTGGTAAGTGGAGACAGAAGGAGGTTTGGTGATGGTGCAGCTGCTCCCCTAGAATATGACAGATTGCTAAAGAGGAGCTAACAGTTCAATTGCTTTAAAGCAACTCATTCCCCTGATATTCCCCTGATAATCAGGAAACCCCACAATATGGGGAATTTAGTCCTTTCCTGTCTCATTTAGTTGTGAACTTGAATAATGAAAACCAAACCCAAACCCCAAATCCTACGTAATATAACTATACGAATACAGTTATTCAGTTCCACAGATTAACTCCTGGTGAGGGTTTCTCCTCTCCTTTTTGACTTTGTTCTCCTGATTCAGTTGAACATCCCCTTATACTGGATCAGGAGTAGGAGCAAATAACCTCAGTTATTTGCCTCTGCTGCAGAAGAAACAACGGCAGCATTTACAGTTGCTCCTGTAGATGTTCCCCAGTGCATTTCCACACGCTTTCGTTGCCCTTCTCCTTTCCTCTTCTGCCTCTGCCATGTCCCTTCTGACAAAGAATGACCAGAAGCGCACGTAGCAGTCCAGATTGGGGATTGCTGCTGCTGATGTGCCTAATAGGATTATAAGATGTTCAGCATTAATCCTTATCCTATTCTTTAGGCAGACTAAACTTTTACTTAGATTTTTGCCTCCTGTTGCACAATTAGTTGACTCTTCAGTGATTTCTTCACAGCTGCTGCTTTGTCCTTTTTCAAGGCAATTGTAATTGATGTAGACCTCCAGCATGGAGCAGTGTAAGAATTGTTAGACTGTTGTGTTTATTTGTTTAGGGCTGCAAGTGAGCTTTTCCTAACTCACTGATGAATGTCACTGTCGTGGTTTAACCCCAACCAGCAACTAAGTACCATGCAGCCGCTTGTTCACTCCCCCCCACCCAGTGGGATGGGGGAGAGAATCAGAAGGAAAAAGGTAAACGCATAGGTTGAGATAAGAACAGTTTATAGAACAGAAAGGAAGAAACTAATAATGATGATAATAACAATAAAATAACAATAATACTAAAAGAATTGGAATATACAAAACAAGCTATGCCCAATGCAATTGCTTACCACTTGCCAACTGATGCCCAGTTAGTTCCCAAGCAGCGATCCCCACCCCCCCAGGCCAACTCCTCCCAGTTTATATACTGGACACGACGTTACATGGTATGGAATATCCCTTTGGCCAGTTTGGGTCAGCTGCCCTGGCTGTGTCCCCTCCCAACTCCTTGTGCCCCTCCAGCCTTCTTGCTGGCTGGGCATGAGAAGCTGAAAAACCCTTGACTTAGTCTAAACACTACTTAGCAACAACTGAAAACATCAGTGTGTTCCCAGCGTTCTTTTCATACTGAGTCCAAGACATAACACTATACTGGCTACAAGAAAGAAGATTAACTCTATCCCAGCCGAAACCAGGACAGTCACTACTTCCTTGCCTTTCCCTATACCCTGAGGGTATGTGTTTGTTTTAGGCGAGACTGTACGAACACATCTCAGTAGCTTTAAATGTAGCAACTACTACATGAAGCTCTGGGAGTCCCTGGTTTGCTGATCAGAATGTCTGCTTCTGCTTTTGCACAGAGGATAGAAGAGCCAAGGCTTTCCAGGGTACATAGCTATTCAAAGGAGCTTTGAAAGATGGAAATGGGTGGGGAGT
Organism: Haliaeetus leucocephalus; assembly: GCF_000737465.1. Classification (NCBI taxonomy): domain Eukaryota; kingdom Metazoa; phylum Chordata; class Aves; order Accipitriformes; family Accipitridae; genus Haliaeetus; species Haliaeetus leucocephalus. The sequence goes on along the minus strand of NW_010972487.1, from coordinate 3,380,429 downwards.
GGATTGACTCTGTATTTGTAGCCTGGTTTCCTAAGGAAATGAGGCTTAAACAATCTGTTTTTCCACTGCTGCTAACTTTGGGATCTGCAAAATGATTGTGGCCAAAATAGATGGGTCTGAGAGGTCTCAAATATTAAGTTTCTACATTACTTGTAAGAATTAGCTGCTGGATAGGAGATTGTCTTATAGCAGTGCCTGTCAGGAGGTAAAAGCTGCAGTGTTAACTCCATAGGTAGGTTGTTAATTGGCTTGCCAGCTGGCAGACACCAGTGAAGCAGTCAATGCATGTACCACAGAAGGAGTCATAGCACATGTCGTTCCCAGGTCAGCTGGTAGTTGTAGGAGGGAACTGAGGGTCTGTGCTGTGATTTTGGTGATGTGTGAGGAAAGCTGAAGGTCCTGTGGGTGTGGTTCAGAGATTATCAGGTAGAACTGGAGTGTTGCAGAAGATGATTAGAGAGATGAGGAGGAACTGGGGAATGGCTTGGTTGGAATTTGCATGGCTTGGGCTGCTACCTCGCAAACTGTGGGCTGTCAGGTTAACTGTCAGGGAACAGCTTGGTTTAGGTGCAGTGGGTTGATATGCAATGGAGGAACAAGGAGCACAGGAGCTCCAGGGTGTGGGAGAAGACTTACAAGGAACAGCAGAGTAAGAAGCTGGTGGCACTACAGTCATTAAAGGAGAGAAGGGACTGAGGTGGGACGTGATAAAAGACCCAATGAACAGTAGGTAGGAGCAACAACATTTTTCAGGCCCTGGAAGGCAAGGATAAGAATATTATTTCAGCTTGGTAGGCAAGGGTAACCTCTGAGTGCATGTGTGTTTAAGAGGCAGGGGGAAGAGGTTTAAACACTGGTGCATCCAGGTAGGGTAGAGATCTGTAAAGCACACAAGGGAGGCTAGAAGTGAGGCTTGGGCAAGGAATGACTTAGTGGCTTGGGCAGAGGGACAAAGAATCAGCCTTGGTTTTGTGTGTAGTGTGCAGAAGGAGTGATCTGGCAACAGTCTGAGCATGGGGATGAAGGAAGGCAGGAATCAATGATAACTTTAATTACACAGGAACCTTGGATGAGGGTGAAGAGAGAAGTGTTGTCTACAGCAGGGGAGAGGAACTAAGGGAAGAGATAGAGGATTGATGTGTGTGTTTGAATTAAATCAATTGTATTCAAGCCTGATCCAAAGCCCAGTGAAGACTGAAATATGCCTATGTGCAGGTATTTGTCTCCAAAGCGAGAGATTTACCTCCTGAACATGCTTTACAGAAATGCCTGAATGTCTTTTAGCTTCTGTTTGTATGGTGTACCCAGAGCTTAAGTGACTCCAAGCCACATAGTAAGCTACAGCAATGACAAGACTGTGATCCAACATTCCTTAAAACAGCTTTCGGTCGGGTAAACCATGGCAGTAATAAATGTCCATATATGCACACAACACATTACAAGGCAAATCAGTGAAACTCTCAATCTCCAGTTTAGGGAGAGCGCATCACCTATTAACTGTCTCTTGCTCTCCGTATGCAAAAGTATTGCACAGTTTCCTTCCGTCACAGGAATTTTTTTCAAGTGTTTATTGTCTGCAACTAATTCTATTCTAGTGATCCTGTAAACTGTTTGCTTCCAGTTACTTTCTGTTACCAGCACAAACTGAGGAAACGAATTATCAGTCATTCAGTGATTATTTGCAGGAAATAAAAGTGTAAGGTAGCAGCCAACCCTGGGCCAAGAAGGAAGGACAGAAATGCAGTGGTACTTATAAGTAGAGCCAGAAACGTTATTCATGTGCTTGGCTGTTAGTTTCTGAATATTGTGGAGCTTTCTTCCTTTTGTGAGGTCAAAATTCTCTGGATTAGCTCCTGCTACCATAGAACTCAGAGGGAATATTTGTTATTAGCTTCAGTGAGAACAGGATCAAGCTATTGTCTGTGTGTTCTTCCTTGCCTTAGCTGGTGTTGCTGTTTTTTAAGATACTGCAAGGGACAAAAATGCGTTTTGTTTCCCCAAATCTTTCTGAGCATTTGTATCTAATCCCTGCATATAGCACAGCCCCTGTGGGTGAAATAGGTTCAGAGCTGAGTGTTTCCAGCAAAGCTTTTTGAAGCCAGTGTGATACTGAATCTCCTCACTCAGTACCTGCTTTTCAGAAGTCTGCATTGTGCTTCAGGTTTTGCTAAGCTATGCTACAGTAAGCATGATGAATAGCAGGCAAATTGTCTTGTCTTCAGTCACTGCTTTGGAAATCAAGATGTGTGCTGCCTCACCCCATTCTTTCACAAATATCTTCTTGAGCTACGGGAAGTACGATGGTACACCATATCCCTGAGTGTTAATTTTTAATGTCTTATACACGTAATGGACTCCACTGTAATTATGGGTCCCACAGCACACAATTGCCACTGGCAGGATGGAAAAGATGACTGCAGGTCTATGTGGCTCCACAGTTAGGGATTGAAATATTGATCATTTCCATTCCCAAGAGCAGCAGAAACAACTGTATGAATTTAAAGCAAAAGCTCTGGTGGAAAGAGGGGTAGTTGCAAGCCCATAGACATTCCCCTGCAATCTATTAAATTCAGACTTTGCAGCATCATCCTACTGCATTGAATAAAACTGTCTGAAACCTAGGCAGGGCTAAGTGGTTTTGACAAGCCTATGCTTATGTCCAGAATAATCGAAGTGAATAAGCAGCTAGGCAGCGATGCAGAGAGGAGTTAGTATAAAAAATTCTCAAAGTTTTTTTCTCAGTAGTGCTATTTTTAACTTGCAGTTCCTTATTTCTTTCTCACATGAAATCTTAAAGCTGACAGCATCCCTTTCAGACTTGAAAATGGAAGGAAACTGTCTGAAAGAACAGTAGAGCTGGGATTTTTATGCCTAATCCTGTTGGCATATCTTGGTGACCAAATTCCTCCTCCTTTGATGAGCCCAAATCGACTTTACCAAACAGCACAGGGCTCTTCCCTTTAGCAGATTTAATGTAGGATAAGGTCCCAGTATTCAAACCCTTGCGCCAATAGAACTTGGATGTTGCTTTATCCTCTGCTGGCTTTTCAGACTATTGAACAGAGATGGAAGGGATTTTAGACAAATGATTCTCATTTTGTCCTGCCTCTGAAAGCAATACTCCTATATTCCTGGTGTCACAGTACATTATTTTGAAATCAGGTTTTTAATTTCCTTTTAAAAGTGCAGTGGCCTTTTTTGTTTTTTGTTTGGTTGGTTGGTTCGTTTTGTTTTGTGTGTAACTCATAAGGTACAGCTATGGAAACCATTGCAAAAGAAAAGTCAACCTGAATCCCTGCTCTTCATTCATGTCACTGGCAATAGTTTCTCTGAATTCAGTGATGTAAAATCACTCCTGTACTGTACTTAGTGCATTCAAGCTTAAATCAAATCCTGTTGCTTTTTACTAGTGCAAGGAACACATTTAACGGACAGGGAAAAAAAATCTTTCTCTGAGACAGGAAATCAATTTAATCCATTTGTTGTTTGTTTTTTTCCAGGCTTATATTTGGCACTCTTTACCCCGCATATTATTCTTACAAAGCCGTGAAATCAAAGGACATCAAAGAATATGTGAGTAATGAGGTTTGTGGCTGTGCTGCAGGGTTTGTTTTCTAAGATTGTGCCCTATCACATTGTAAAGATGTTGCCTGTATTCTGGGAAAGCTCGTAAACCAGTGCAAGGGGAAGACTGGCCTGAAGGTGGACTGGCTGATTGCTAGGCACAAGTCTCAAACAGGGAGACTTGGGTTTGTGCTTCTTGCTCCTCTGCAAGTTGATATGCTCTTTGACAAATGTATGCTATTTCTCTGGTGGTGCGAGCTATATACGGCCGACTTAAAAGGTGTTTGGCATCCAGAGCCTTGCGTGTTTTCCTTTGTTTCTGAAGAGCAGCATAAATCAAAGCCTTTTCAAAAAGCCTTGAAGCTTTAGCTGCTCATTCAAAACAAGGATCAGAGGAGGCAACTTGAAGCACATATGGCTGAATCCTCAGATAGAAACATCCTTCCTTGTGGAGCGACCTATTTACAGGCAGGTCTGGCAACTGGGTGTGCTGTCTTGTCCTTTTTGCTGAAAAATCTTCCCTGGGCCCTAGTTTCTAAAGGCATATGAGCCATCAGGGAAAGTGAAATATGGGAGAATCAAAATCACTTAGATGCTGTTGGGGTCCTGTAGGATTTGTAGTGCCCTTCACAACCTGAGCCCTGTTAACTTCACTGAACCTGGCTCAGCCTCCAGACTTTGAATCTTCAATCTTCTCAAGATCCCAGGGGTAAAAAGCTCATTTTCTCTTCTGGGTAACAGCATGGATGGATATCCCATTAAGTCCTTAGTGCAGGCTCAAACTGGGACTCACTGTGGCTGCTGAGATTTTTCCTTTCTATCAGTCCCCTCCTTCAAATAATGTTTTTGGATATTTTGAGAATCATTAAGTGTTACAGAACACATCAGATACTTAAGGCAAAACGTCCCTGCAGCCCTTGCACAGCTGTGCTTCTGAAGGTTTGTACACCCTTTGCTTGGAAATGCTGAAGACGTGTGCTAGCATCCCCAGGCAGTGTCTCCCACTGATACTTAGCATTTCCATAGTCCTGTTCTGGAAAATACTTTGTTGAAGGGTCCAGTTCCTGTTGGAGATTCAATTGCAAAAGAGGAACTCACATCAGACACATAGGGTCATGACCCAAATGTGGGAACAGCTGATCTAAGACCTGGTCTGCACTTACAATTGTTTAACACACAAGTTGTGGCAATATGTCCGTTAGGGGTCTGGTTTAAAAAAACAAACAAACAAAAAAGTAATTTACACTGACCTAGTACAAACCCTTCATGCTTCATGTACTAGTAAAAACTTATATCATTATAGTGTATTTTTATGTTGCTTTGTAACAGTAATTTTGATAAATGGTGTTTCAGGCTGATGCAAGCCCATCCACACCAGGTCTTGGTTTGTGTTTAAAAGTTTTGCTGGCAGGAATGTCTCAACTGACAGAACCATGCTGGCAGTGAGGCTTTGAGGGAGTCACAGTTATGTAAAAAGTCTGGCAGAAGCTGCCCTGGGAAGACAATGCTCTCGGGCATTTGGCAGTGCCATTCTACTGATGTAACACTAAATATAAATATACATATAAATCCCAGGGGAGCAGTTATATAGCTGGGTGACAGGTGCTCAGGGAATATTTTCAGTACCTGCAGGAAGGTGGAGAGGGACTACAGGTACTGACCCCACTGCATTGGGGAGAAGATGGAGCAAGCCATTTCAGAGCTGGTGAGATCCAGATTTATTGCCACCTCCATCCCCCTTTCCCCAGAGCAGCACCTGGTGTAGGTATCCCTCTTGTACTGCCTTCTTTCAAGCCTTCCCTTATTCTCTTACAATTATTCCAGCCTTAGGTAACACAGTCCAATTCTCTAATTCATGGATTTTTGTGAATTTTCATGAATTTTACTTCCTTAAGCTTTCTAACATTCCAGCAAAACTGCTTAAGGATCTCCATTTTCAGATACAGCTAATTAGACAACAATTTTCAGTTAAATTAACAACTCTTGTCTTACCATCTCTTTTCCTTTGGAGAGACAGGTTCTTAAAGCTCTTTGAACTTTTACAATCTTACAGTGGTTTTACAATTTTACAGTGGAAAAAAAAATATTGAGGGGCAATAAAAGGTTTCTCTCTCATCTCCAGTACTTGGAAATTATTCCTTACATCATTTCTGTGGTGACAGTGCCACAGAAGAGGAGTACCACGTCACTTGATAAAAATCACTGGAAGTGCTAATGGCATGTGACAAAATACGTTGTTTCTTTCCAGCCCAAGAAGAACCAATACTGTGTACATCAGAGTAGTTTAGCTGTGCTTTTAAATGCCAGTTAGTGCTCAGTCACAAAAATCCCCAGATTCCTGAATTACTTGCGATACTACAGTTTCCCTGCCCAAGTCACAGTCCCCAAAGATTCTTTCTGTGTCTGTCACTATCACCACAAAGGAGACCATCCATGAATCACCCAACAAGCAGTCCACCCCACACTGGAGTTACCATAGTTGAACACAGTGACAGCACAGCACATGCTTTCACTACCAGTATGAGGTAAAATGCTCTCACCTAAGCCCTAGGTAAGGGATTTAAGCTAACAGACTTGCCCTTGTCACTGCAATGGGCTCAGGGTGTGGATGTGAGGAGGCACCATCACTCAACTGATGCACGCTAATTCAGTAAGTTGCGGTGAGTTGATTGTGCTTGTGACCCTGGATCACAGAATGGGCGGTTACTTCTTTATCTCTTCCTGGCTGGTTTCCCCTGTCTGTAGATATTACGTAGAGTAATTACATTTTGTCTTAATTGCAGTTTGGCCAACACCCTAGTATTAACCTTTGCTATTAAGATGAGCCAAATGAGATTTTTAATGCCCTGTGATAGGGCTGTGGTCCTCCGCTGGCCAGTGGAGTTTCCTCTAGGGACAGTCAGGCTGTTCTTCTTTCCATGAGACCAGTCCTAAAGGCCACAATCTTCCTTCCAAAGGGCTTGTGTGGAAATCTGACATGTGTTACGTGCTGAGGTGGGGGAGTTCTGGGATCTTCAAGTCCGTAGTAATTGTTGAATACACAGGGTGGGGGAAAGAACCGTTTTTTCTGAGAGAGTTATTCTGTGCACTTGTGCCTGCAAGAGATAGTTTGAGGCCCCTGGGGAAAAATGACCCGGCTACTGTTTTTGTTTACCAGGTCAAATGGATGATGTACTGGATCATATTCGCACTCTTCACGACAGCAGAGACATTCACGGATATCTTTCTTTGCTGGTGAGCACCAGATGGGAGAGGGTCTTTGACATGAGATGGAAAGCAAATGGAAATGTTTACAAGGGGGAAAAAAGGGGCATAAAGTTGCACTGCCTCCTGAACACAGGCTTAGCAGCTTCAGGTGCATAGATGTGTTTTGCCTGGAGGAGCCATGCTTCCTTTTTCAGTGCTGTCTTAGGAAAAGCAAGAAAGAGGATGGAACTGCTCAGTGGTATCTCATTAGTGAGAAATCATTACAGTAGTCTCAGTCCCCTGCATGTCAGAGAGATGCGCAGCTGATTTCCAAGTCAGGTGCTTGCAGAGATTGTCATGTAAACAACAGTAGCTTTTGCTGCAGGCATAGTTCTAGACTTACCTAGCTGTGTCCTACAGTAAATACACAGACCCTAGGGATCAGGCAGAAACAGCCCTGCAGCACAGAACTTTGTTTGTAGGTTGCTGCCTGGGTGGTTGTTCCTGGGATGTTTTGCCAGGCCCGTTCCTGGTTAGGCTGCGTTTACGATTTGATGGAGGACAGTGACAGCCCATACTGATGGGGGCTCTCTGGTGCCAGTAAGGATTCCTGGTGACCTCTGTCAGGACGAGAGCACATAAATGCCCAATTATCAGATTCAGTTCCTTAAATTTGGATGCTCAAGTTTGGAAATGTTTGTTGCTTGGTTGCACTTTTTAGTAAGGCCTTTCTAGTGGAAACCAGTGAGATTAGTAGACTTCAGGATGAAAATTTAACCATAGTGCATGGCCGTCACCTAAAGCCTGTTCCTGTGTAGCAGTGCACGCCTCTAGTGAGTCCTCCAGACAAAGGGAATCGGGGAGTACTTGGCAACATGTCAGATCTGTTGAAAAGGAGATAAAAGATGTTATTGTCTCTCTATCTAATTTGCATGCAGATCTACCTCCACTGTGTTCATCTGGAGCTTTGGTTTTTTTGGAGAATGTATTATGTGAGTCTCTTGGGAGGAATGACAGAGCGCTTGTCCAGCCTGTGAAATCAAGTATGCTGTAGAGATCCTCAGTGAGGTGGAAGACCAGCCTGGCAAATCCAGGCTCAGAGTAGAGCATTGCAGAGGTCCATTGGGTCAGTCTTGGATGCTGTACGGTCCAGCTGGCTCAGTGACAGTACTGTGCTAGCGCAGCAGGAATCTGTCTGAGTCCAGCTGGGGTGGTGCACAGCCATCACAGGGTCTCTGTGCTGCTCTGGCTTGCCCCTGTCTACAAAGAGTAGCATTGGTTCATTACACTGCTGGCAGCAACGTGCCTGCCTGCATGAGGATGCTGCTAGCTGGCCAGCCTTGAGCTCTAGGCTTTGTCCTCCAGAAAAGAGTCTGGATAATCTAATCTTGAGAAGTTTCTAGCTTGTTGTTACAGCTAAAGCATGTCCTGTTCTTAGTGTCCTGAATATTTTGGAGTGCTACCTGAAAGCCATAGTGTGGATCCGCATCTTTATGTTGCGTGTTGCTTGGACAACAAAGGTTCTTGTATCTCAGTTTCAGTCAGCTAAGTGTTATCTTAAAAGCAGAAAGGCAGAGACATGAAAGGTGCATAAATATATCAATGAAATACTGATTTGGTGGTTTGTTCTTTGTTCCCTCATAATGAGTAGGGATGCTATGAAAGCAGCATCTGTGCCCTTTGCATGTAGAAAGCTCCCCTTATCACACAGCAGAGTCTCTTCCAGACCATTAAATGATGGCCCTGATACTCTAGTAAAGATTTACCCACGTGCCTAGTTGAGATGTGTGCAAAGTTGAGATGTGAGTGAATGTGTTTAGGTCTTTCGATTCTTTGGTAAGCAAAAGCTGCCCTAGGCTAGACTGGCCAGTCCCTTCCTGTGCTGAGCATCTCTAATTAAGGGCAGTGGTTAAATTAGGAGCAGACATTAACAGATCTTTTTCTTCTAGGTTTCCATTCTACTATGAACTCAAAATAGCTTTTGTAGCTTGGCTCCTGTCTCCATACACAAAAGGCTCCAGCCTCCTGTACAGGAAATTTGTTCATCCAACGCTGTCTTCGAAAGAAAAGGTAATCACAGGTGCCCAGGTCCTCTCTGGGTGGAGCAGATCTACAGTGTGTTTACTCAGTCTCCCTGTCACTCATTTTCATTGAAGGACTGGGAGTTGCTGATTCTCTTCCTCTATCATTTGATCATCTCCTTTTGGTTGGTGTTTTTGTTCTTTGTGATTGTTGTGTTTTTAAATACTGTCACCTGTTCAGCGCACTCACACATATTAACTCATCTTTGTGCACTTGAGAAGTTGGGAGGGAGGGGGATAAAAATACCTCCTGAGCTGCTTTGCACGTACTGGCTGAATATAGCTGGAGTGCTATGTTGTGGCTGGGTACAACCATTAGAGAAACAGGGTCTGGCAGCTGGGGGTCCTTAACTTTGTTCCCAGCTCTGCCTAAGACATTGTGCAGCAATGAGACAAATAGCCAAGCCTTTCTGAAAGGGGCTTAGCAAGCACTTGCCTGGCTGGGAGACATATAGCATGCTGAAGTAAGGCATGTAGCATGAGGTCCTGGGTTGAGAAGTGTCTTGCTCAAATTCGTGATGCTAATTTTGGGCAGGGACATTACAGCTTGGATCATTTGCCTGCCTAGGAGATTCCTGTGGCTGTGAATGGGACATTGTCAGGCAGATCTATTTGGCTCATGTGGGTACATGGGCCAAGAATAGCTATCAGTCACATATCAACATGCAAACTACTGAGAAGTGAGTAACTGTTTCCCTCATTGGCAACAGTGGAAGTGAAGGATCTGTTTAGCCACAGGCAGTGCATGAACAGTTATATCTCAGTCCTGTCCAAGAAGGACAGTGGGAATCAGTCCCCTGTCTCTCTGCTTCCTGGGAACTTCTGCTTACGCTTCTCACAAGTAGCGCTTGTGCATTTTGGGTTGCCACCTCTTATCTACTAGGAAGAGGGAGGGAATCACTGACAGCCAGCAGCTTCTTGCAGCCTCCAGTCCCTACTAACCCAGCACATCTGGTAGCTGAGTACTAGAAGTCATTGTCATCCATTATCATCCAGACCTCTGTGTCTTGAGGGAGGGAGGGTGAGGGCAGGAACTTTCATAACCATTTCACTGTATATTGAGCAGCATCAAAGTCCAGAAGCTCTGGACCTACCAATTCCATGGGCATGTTGAAGCCGGACACTGCAGTGATGTGCAGAGATATCTCAGATACTTCTGAGACCACCAGTCCTGGACCCAGGGCAGTACAGCTGCAGCTGCCCAGTGTCATAATATGATTCTTTTTAACTATGGGGCAATCCAGTTTGTCTTTAGAGTACATAGATTGCAAATGGCTCCTGACACACCCTGGCCCATTCTGCCCGGGTGGATGTGTCTGTCTTGCTTCCAGGACCTGTTGGTGGTGGTTGCACTGTGCAAGTGTATCCCGACCTTGGGTCCCAATCTTCCATTCGCAAAATAAAGAGTTCCCAAAGCCTGCAATGGGAGTTACTGCTCCCCTGCAAATCTTTCCTCTTTGCAAACGTTGGCGGTGAACTTCTCTCCAGCCAAGGTAGAGGAAATGGAGGATGTCTGCTTCCATAAAAGATGACCTGGCCCTGCCAAGAGTTTGAGGCTGGGAGCACTCTGAACTTGTCCTTCTTGTGCTTTTTTTTTTGTTTGTTTGTTTTGTTGTCTGCTGTGACAGGAGATCGATGACTGCCTCGTCCAGGCAAAAGACCGGAGCTACGATGCCCTTGTACACTTTGGGAAGCGGGGGCTGAACGTCGCAGCCACGGCAGCTGTCATGGCGGCTTCAAAGGTAAAGGTGTGGGTCAGGATGGTGACTCCTTAGCATCTCATCTGCATCCATCGCCAACAGCAGCCACAGTGTGGAGGGGGAGAGATGGTGAGGGTAGGGATTCACCCATTGATTTTGATCATGCCTCCCAATCTCCCATTCACCAGCCACAGAGGTGCCTCTCGGGATGAAGACAGTAAGCGTAGTGCCTAGTGAACCTATAGGTGGTTGGAAATGAAGGATTAAGACTAGGGTCTGTCTCAGGCCTCTGTTGAATTTTATATTTTCCATCAGTACCCAGGTGACAGCGTTAGCAATTTTGTTCATCACAGCCTGTGCTCTTCATTTTTGCTGTTAAAATAGGAGCATGCTTCTGTGAAAGATGCTAATGTTAGGTGAACACAGCTAACACCCTGGCGGGGAAATATTTTTCTGTTTTGGTCAGCAACTTCTGTGGTGAAGGGAAAGGCCATCTGCACCTCAGTTTTTCAGTTGTTATGCTGAGTTATTGAGAAATCTGGAGGATCTAGTGACCTATAATTTGGGTACTGACAGAAAGCAGATGTGATCTGAAGTTCCTGAAGGCTAAAAGTTTGTCTGCAAGGCTTACATATAACATACCTGGTGTATAATTCTCTGGAGACATGTTTATGTAAGAGTGGATGGGAAGTGGCATTAGTTGCTTCTGGAGAACGAGTAGATATTGGATGAGTGGTCTCATCTGAGGAGGTGTATCCTGTACTCTGTTCCTGGCTTAGAGCCAGAACCAGAAAACAGCTGTTAACTCTATTTCTTTGCTTGCATAAAAGCTGCAAGGACTTGATAACTGCATTTTGTGGTCCTGCTCTCTGGCCATGGATTATCATGGCTTAGGGTAGATGTGACAGTAACTATACCTGTGTGTTTTGGGGGCAAGACTTGTGTAAAAGACATGGCTTTCATGCAGTGAGATACAATGCCCCTTGCAAAAGGATAGTAGAAACATATGGGCGAAGTGGGTACTGGTATTAGGAAAAACATGTGAATTGGAGTTGAAGGAAATTATTCTCCTCTGTCAAATGCTTTTCATGTGACCTCGGGCACATCATTTTAGTATGTCTTGGCCTTACCTTCTCTAAAAATGCATAATACATCCTTAGGAGGTCAAATACCATAAAGTCTATAAAGCATTTTGAATGCTAAGTATTACAGAAGTGGGGAGCCCCTGGGATATGCGATGCACATGTAGGATCACAAAGATATGCAAAAGCTATATCCTGTTCCAAAGAAAAGCCAAAAATTGCTTCCCTTTTCCCTGCCAAGCATTGTGCAGACTGTGGCTGTCAGGCCTGTCTCAGTTCTTCTCCTGAACTGTTGCTCTTCAGCGGGTAGGCTCTACTAACTCAGGGACTGCTGGCTAATCCAAACCTGGACTGAAACCTGGGATAAATGTAGAGCTAAGGCAAAGCTGTGTATTGTATGTCCAATGAAACAACATTTGTGTGATGCTTCCATGACATTTAACACTTTTGCTGCTGCTATGTAAGCCTGAAGAAGTCACACAATGGACATAAATAGGCTCTGGGAATGCGGGTTTTGCAGCGCTGCCTTTGCTCTGAGCTCCTTCCCACAAGGTGCTGCAGACTCTGTGCTAGAGCTGGTTTTAGGACAGAGTGAGAAACTATGTGTGAATCCCAAAGGAACTCTGGCTCCTGTTTTGGTAGCTCCCGAATACAAGAAGCTGAACAGTAGCCCAGACCCACAGTGCCAACCTGTTCATCTCAGGACTGCAACAGTGTCTTAATCAGCTCTCCAATCTGAATGAACAGTCAGCACCACAGTTTTTCTTCCCACTGTTCTGCTTTTCTGGTGTTTTTCTTAGAATCTCACTGCCTTGAAATGTGGCTCCAGTGGCAGTGGGAAGCTGGGTAGAAGGGAGAAGAGTCTCCAGGATACAAGGAAACCATTGTTTTGCATGAGTTAATGAAGCTTCTCATTCAGTGCTGGAAGAGAGCAACTCTGTGACTTGTTTGGTATTGTTGTGTGGCACATCTGCCAGCCTAACTTGAGAGAAAACAGTTAAGATATTGCAACCTGTAAATGGACCAGAAGAGTCTTTCTTGCACTGTACTTTGGGGAGGTGGAGAATGATCTATTGATAAGATTGGGAGGTTGTAATTGGATTCATTGATTGATATACTGATTTTTATAACAAAGCAAGGACTGTTCATGTCCTTGCTTCAACCTTGACATTTAAATTACTCTGATTATGTGGCAAAAAATAGGACTCCTGGCTTCCTTCAGCACTTCAGCATGTGGCCTCCAGCAAGTTGCTTGCTTCTGCGTACCTCACTGTGCAGATCTAAGAGGCCGGATGAGCTGATCTGACAGCTTTTGTCCTCTAAAATGGGGTGATGCTCCTGCTCCCAGTGGGTTACTGTGCACCAGCTCTTTGGACCTCCTCAGGTTATCTCTAATCTATCAGAAAGCTAATCCAGAAAGAGAAAGAAAGGGAATACTATTTTTGCACCCACAAATGTGTCTCAAGCACCTGAGCCAGCACAAGGGAAGGGACAGAACTGCATTGTGAGGAGTATGGCCAGAGGAAAGGAAAGCAAGATCATCCCTTCCTGGTCGTGGGAAGCAGACAGATTAGCTCTGCTGCTCGTGGAGCCACACCCTTAATACATTTACATTCTTTATAGTGTAATAGTCAGAAATGGTTAAGGCAGCTTCAGTCCCTTACTCTTCTAGGACTGAATTTGTTGTCTTTCAGGCAAGGAGAGCTGAATGGCTGTGATTTACAGCCTGATGTGTTGCAGTACAGAAGTGCTGAGCTGGGGTTCCTCAGGTATTCACGATGTGAAATGTGATAGGTTGGGTGGGGACATGTCTCCATTTAGCTGTCCCTGCTGCTGTGAAGGAAGCCATTTCTAAGAGAGGAGCAATACAAGCAGGTATGGGTGGTAACAGCTTCTGTTGCCCTGGTTTTCAGATGCTGTTAAATGTATGTCAACGCCCTTACTTTCTCACTTGAGAAGGAGGTATAACAGAGCTAGATTATCCTGTATAAGAGAAGTTTAAATTACTAATTATCTGGAAAACACTTGGAGCAGACAGATGCCAGACAAGACTGCAGTGCTGTCCTTAGTGGGAAGTCTCCAGGGAGGGAGGAAAGAGAATATTATTTCTAAGGCTTATCCTGGCTTTCCCAGCACCAAGGTTTAAGGGTATCCAGCTAGCCTGTGATGAGTGTAGATGGGAAAGTGAGCCCTGAACAGGTTTCATTGGGTTTCGACCTTTAATGGATCATGTTAAAATTGGACATAAGATGACCATCTATTCAGAAGCACTGAGCTCCTGCAGCTCCCATGGAAAACGTGGCTTCTACCAGCAAGTGAATGTGAGGATCTGTCTTATTTCCTGTTTCACTTGGATTAATGGGCAAGGAAAAGATGCTTCTGTATTAAGAAATGGACCCTCAGACTTTGCAAATCAGCATCTTCTAGTGGCAAATACACAGTGAGCTGCTGGGCTGAAAGTGTACTCTGTGCAGACCTGTTTTCAGTAAATAAGCTTAAATCTAAAGGCTCCTGTAGTTAGAGACGTGTCCCACTGTGCATAGTCCTGTCCCCTCCTTTCTCTCTGAGCTGTGGTAACTGATCTTGTGCTCCCACAGGATCCATCACGTTCTTTTGTCTTTGGTGATAAGATCTTAGGGCAAGGCCCATCTCTTCATTCTTTTTATCCATCCTGCAGCCTGTGGCTGGCTCTTTGATTACCATTTGTGTGTGACAGGCTGCTACTTATATATTTACCAGAGGCTAAGACGCTGCAAGGTGTGCACAGCCACACCTTCCTTATCTCTGATCCCTGACCCTTTCCCCTTTCTATCTTAAACAGCCTACAGTTTTAGGTAGCCAAGTGCAGGCTTGTCTCCCTTCCCCTGCTCTGTTTTGTTTTGAAGCGACAGTTGTGCTAACACTAGCACAAACCTGTGCCAATTCATTTTACAGGCTAAGGAGCTGTCAGTGTCCCAAGTACCCTGAGTCTGCCCAGCTGGCTCGCTTGGGTGTTTTCTCTCTCTCCGGAGAGTCTATTTTTGATGCTCTCTAAGCAGACAGAGCATTGGATATCTGGTCTTATCCCTGCTAGGTGCTCAACGCAGATCTTTTCACTGTCCCCAGCAGCTTGCGTCCCCACCAAGGAGCGTAATCTCATTTGGGGCTCTGTAATCCTGTCCTCATTGCCTGGTCATTCTGTCACACCCTGTGACTTCAAGTGGGTCACTCCTAAGTGACAGGATTAGATGATCGGGCAGTAAATCCTGCTGCTTTTTGTGTTTTCAATTAGCTCCAACTAGTTAGCCATTACTGCTCCTGAAGGGCGCTGGGCACTGACCACCACCTTCTTTCCAGCTCACGTTGGGGGAGGAGAAGAGAAACAGAAAAGGAGCCTGCTTTTGGGTCACAGCAGAAGGGGAAGAGCAGCAAGGCTGTTACAGCCCCAGTAGTGGGGCAGGTGCAAGGCCTTGGCCATGCAGTGGAGCCATCAGATGGAGGCCTGGGCACAAGTGGGCTTTCCATTGGCACCAGTCAGGTTTCTAACGTAAGTGGCTGGGACACGTGTGGCTGCAGTGAGGAGAGGTACCGATGGCTTGGAGGCAGCACCAGCTTCCTCCAGCATGCTCGTGTGTACTCCCTTGCTGTCACCACGCTCCCAGCACTTTCTCATCCTCCACCTGTCATCCCGAGCTTCCTACCACCTGCTGCTTTGTCCTGGCCCCAAACCCCAAGTCTTCTATTCCCTGCTTGCCTTCCCAAGACCCTGCCCAGCCTTGCCATTACCTCCTCTGTCTCTACAACCCATCCATTGCTAGTTTTATACTCTCTCCCAGCTCTCTGACCCTCTTCTGCACCTCCTGGGTTTCCCATATACTGTTTACATGTATCCTTATTCCTCACCCTGAACAAACCAATTCTGCCAAACAGGTCAATGTCTTTCCCCACCCTCAAGTCAAATCCCGCTCCCAACCACTTAACCATCCCCAAGCTGCAGCCTCAACTCTTCTTCAAAGGGGAGCTGCAGAACACATCCCACAGCCAACAGATCATCATAACCCAGAGGTTTCTGATAATGTACCTTCTTCTGCCCTTCTGCTGTCCTGTGTGTAGGGCAGGGACTGTTTGCACAGCAAGTGGCCCATTGCATGCCCCTTGCTTCAGCCTGCCTTTAAGAACGGGAGTGGTGCACAGTGTGCTGCTGGCAATGGGTGCAGTGCCTTGGCAGGAGATGATAAATGAGGCGGAGGGAGCAGACACGCATGACTGGTGTCGATGAAAAGCCCATTTGTGCCTAATAAGTCTGAGAAACAGTCCAGGAGCTTTTCATGCGTGGGGAAATATGGCTTGCGGTGCTGCCAGAGCTAGCAGTCACTCTGGTTTATCAGTTAAAAGGGCCAGGCATGCAGACGAAGGCGGGCGGGTTTCATTACGCTCATCTACCTCCTAAACACTCAGGAGTGCAGTGTCAGCAGTTCCCAGCTTCAGCTTGCAACCACCTGTCTGGTCTGGCATTGTCACTTCCATTTCCACCTTTGGGTTCACCACCCCCTGGGGGGTCACAGCTCTGCTAGTTTAGGGTCCCTTAGCCCAGGAAATTTATTGGGAAGTTTCCCACTGTGTTTGCTGGTTTTTAAACCAGGGCACTGGAGGGGAAACGCTGGTGGTGATTTAGATTTTATTCTCTCTTGCCAAACAGCATCTTATCATTAATTTCTAGTATCTGGCTGTTATAGCCAGTGCCTCTGCCTGAAAGTCAGTATTTAGATCCCTAATTTTCCATGAGAATTGAGACCTATTTACTGTGGGAGTTTGTAGCAAAAACTTGTGCAGGAGAGAGATGCTGCCTTCTGTGGCATGACAGTGGAGAACTGCGCTTTTACTTGAATTAGGAAGGAGGGAGGCAGGGGGTGGGGAGCATCCTTCCCTTTAAGAGGCTGGATAAAGCCTCTTTGTAAGGATGAGATCTCACTGCTTGGAGGAACATTGTTTCTCTGCTTACCAGACATATCAGCGAACAGTTCTGTCCAGTCTGCTTAGTACTGTATCTGTAATGGCCACACTGTGTGCCCTGGTCTGTGACATGGCCAAGAATTGCAGAAATCAGGAGTGGTTTGGAATACGCAGTTTGAGAAACCTTTGGGGACCCATTAGTGTTATCTCAGAAGGGCTGAGCATGCTGCTTCTTCTAAAGGATCTCCATTTGGGATCCAAAATCAAAGATCTCATGGCTGAGCTGTGTTATACCAATAAAGAGAAACAATGAATGTCTTTCTTGAAACATATGGTAGCGTGCCACTGATCACAGTATTTTGTGAAGTGTTCCTCTCATGGTGTGACGTATCTTTCATTCTTAAGTCTTTGAGAATCTGTTTTTCCCAAAGCAATAAAAAAACTCAACACTGAGCTACAATCCAGGTAGCTGTTTCCTGTTTATCTCTCTTGGTGTCTCCAAGAAGCAGACAGTAGCTAGTGAATGCACAGGACAGCATAACCAAACAATAAATTTATACAGAGAGACCAGGCTAGGAGAGACAATAACAAACAGTTCCCAGGAGAGGAAATGAACTGTACAAACAAAAAGGGTGGATGAAATTAAGTTTCCACTATCAACATTAATGTCAGCTGGTTTCCCTTTGAGTCTTTAGTACTGTCTGACATCTCCAAACCAGGTAGCTGTTCCAGGCTAGGCATGGCACGCAGGCCCTGGCCGTAAGGATATTGCTTGTAGGATATTTGTGTTCGTATGGTGGCAGAAGGAATTTCCTCCTTCACTCAGGCCTGTACGTAGACCATAAAGCCGATGGTTTTGCTCTTAGCAGGGCCTGCCTGCAGCCAGTCATGATAACACTTCTGCATGCAAACTCCCAGTCATTGCTGTGAGTAATTCCCCAGCGTTACCCTACTTCTCAGAAGACCTGTCAGTCACCAGGGCTAAAATGACTGCCACGTGTCCCTCACCTAATCCTGTGCCTAAATTAGTCATAAATGCACTCTGTTCTTAATGATTTTAAGTCTGGATTACAGAGGTGGCCAGACACTGGGGGTTTCTCCAGTGGGAAGCATCGATCAAGTGCAAGGAGTAGAGTGGCAGCCTGTTGTGTTCATAATTTGCTTTACTCTTTAAACACACTTGCTAGGTAACACCCTGTCAGCTGGGGTTATGGAGTGGTTTCTCCATCTCTCTGGGAAAGCTGAGGAAGGGAGAACCTACGTTCAAAGGTGTAGTCCACAGGTGGGTGTCCCTGCTTTTTATGTGTATGTGAGTCCCTGCACATGGTGCCCAGTGTCATGCTCATGTCTCGCCTCAATTACTTATGCTTCAGATAGACCTTATTCTCAAAGCTTTTATGTGTGTTGCCACAATGGCTCTCTTTTTTCCCTTGCTAGGTCTCTCAGCTACTTCATTTACACTTGTATTTGGACCAGAAAAGAGGGCAGGTAATCTGCTGAGTGCTTATACTAACCCCTAACTAATGTCTGCCTCCCCATTAGACTAGTTTGAACTGTTTTCAGCTGAGATTGGTCTGAGGCCAGATGCTGTTTGCTCTGCTTCCAGTGGGTAGATCCTGCGTGCTGAGCTTTAAAAGCCTGTCTTTGATCTCATTAGCAAAATGCCTTCCAAGTCCTCTGCTGACAATCAGAGAGACTCCAGCAGCCAGGCAGGGAGCTTTGTATGTGGAAAACCCATCTAACTCAGGCTGTTGCTACTGCATTGGCCAAGCTGCTGTGTGTGCTGTTGTTTTCTCGCTAACGGATAAAGGGAGCCTCTCTCCCACTGCTGTGATCCCATTAGGATGGTTGGGGTTGCAGTGGAGCCAGCGAGGCCGGGACTTGGCTCAGAAGTGAAGACGCATCTCTGCAAGCATTTTCTGATAGGTATGGTTGGGGAACTCCTGCTGACACCGTAGTGATAACTGACATCCTAGGAACATGCACTACACCTTGTAGTGAACATCTGCGGGATGGAGGCTGTAACATGCATGCAGACTTGTCTGCTAGCATGGAGGAGAACTGCTAACCAAAGTTACAGCAAAAAGAGAGGAGAACATTAACGGTTTAGTATTGTGCTGGAAGTGTGGTAAGCGTGACTTAGTTGTCCCTTGCCTGTCCGTTAACTACTGATCCTAAGATGTAAAAGGCCAGAAGGTGCCATCCTGTATTAACACTGATCATACTAAAACCTTCTATGACTTGACATTTTTTGGTTCCTGGTTTGTGTCCCTTTACCATGCTGTGTTATAGTTTCCATAGCTGCAAAATGGAGTTAGTAGGTATTAGAGGTGTTTCCAAGCCTAAATAATGTCTATAGAATTCTTTCAGATTGACAGACAGAAGGTATGATAATATCTAGACACTATTATTTGCTTATATTTAGATCGTATTTAATGGGACTGTTGTATAAATGGCAGATTTTTAATTTTGTGCCTAATTTTATTTACCTAGAGCCTATATAAAGCTACCTATGTATGTGGAGTATTTTTAATGAATAATTCCATTGAGTGTAAACCCAGTTTTTCCAAACTCCTAAATCCATCTCCCTCTAAAAAGTTTTCCTTCAAATGTGAATGCAGAGATTAATTATAGAGAGGTAAAGTAATTAAGACAATTCCAGCTATTTCTGATGGAGTGCCTTTTACAGTGCCTGTCACAATACTGACTTCAGGTTTTGGGAAGGATCAGGATTTCTGATCCTTTCAAGCAAATCTTGGTTGCATCAGTGTTTGTGCTCTGGGCCCACAGAGGTTAATGTTCTTTTCTGAAGATGATGATGTCTGCAACATTTAGAGGAAGGTAGTATGCAGGTTAGTTGGCTTTGAAAGCTCAGTATTTTGATACTGCTTTGTCCGACTCTTTAAAGCAAAAATAAGGAGAGAATGTGCTAGATGTGGGTAAATAAGGTATGCCTATACTACAGTTGCGATTTTGACCGAAGCAGGTAGATGTACCTAAATTAGTTTTAGATTAATTACTGTGCCACATGGATGGGAGTTTTAACTTCCCTTAGAATCACAGATGAGCTTCTGCAGCTTAAATGTCCATGTCTTGATGAGCGATGCCCTAATACCGTTGGTAGTGTCATGAATCTAATAAGGTTGATACCAAGTGATAGCAATTACTGGGAGGTGATATTACCATGTCCTTTTTAGTATTTGTCTTTTGTGCTATTCAGTAGCACCAGGTCTGGCCCTCCTCTTCCCCTGTAAAGAGAGAACTGTTCCCTGTATGGACCTACTGAGGTTGGTAGATCCTGGGAGAAGAAGATGTAAAGGAAGCCTGAAGAGAGAGGTCTGCTTTCAGCTTGTGCCATACCTTTACCTACGGGGTGAACTTTCCTATGGGCAAGAAGATCAGATGAATTTGGGAGCAGGTACACTATAGTGAGCAGGGAACAGAGACACACCTGCTCCCACTTGTTGCCACCAAAACCTCACCATCTAGCAAAATCACTGCCCACTGGATCAGAAGTGCCATGCTTATGGGGACAGTCTGTGTCCTAGGAGAAGTTGCATGAGGTAGAAGTTGAGTCTAGGCAGGGAGAGTAAGGCTCAGTCCTCCAGCACCATTTCATGCTTGTGCCCTCTACCAGGGGATGAAGTCCCCGAAATGCAGGTCCCACACTGCCAGCACAATCATCCTGACAGGGCAGTTGGTGTTCAGTGAGGGGGGAGAGAGAGAGGTGGTGTCATCCATAGTCTCACACCCCTCCCAGTCCCCATTTTCAGAAGGTTGTATAATAACATCATGCTGTTCTGCTGTTGACACAGTGCTACACAATGCTGCTACCACAGCTACTGTCTTGATATTACTGCTGTCACGCTCTCTAGGATAAAACTAGCCCAGATCTGTGTGGATGTGCTGCAAGCATGCCCCTAGCCTGCAGCATAGACATAGCTTCAGGACCTGGATCTTCTCGCTGTGCAGACACACAGTGTGCTGAAATTCCTGGGACATCTGCCATGTCTGTAGCAGTTGGAAGAGCATCTGCATGATTATGGCCAAGACGGTAAACAAAAATCCCCAAAACAGCTGCTCTTCATCTTCCACGATTGTTTTAACCAAACATGGCCCAAGATGTGTGCTGTGCTAAATCTATTCTGTTGTGAAATAAAGCTATTAAGTTGTTTTTTCTTTTGTTAATAAATGGTAAGTCTTATTGTGGAATAATAATGTCTTTATTCCTAAAACATGTAACTACAGCAGTGCAAACCTTCACGGTGCTGGCTTTTCAAGTGTTTGTGATTTCATATACAGCAGCTGCTTATCTTACAGGGAAATGAAAGTTGGTAACAACATTTTCCATTTTACTCTGAAACCATCCTGATTCTGTTGTGATCATAATTTCTGTCATGTTTCTGTTTAGGGTCAGGTAGAAATGTGGCAACTGGGAAAGGATTGTGAGTGTTATATTGTGCCCTAGGAGCAATTAAATCAAGTCTATCCCTACAAAGACTGAAGGTGCAAAAATTTGAAAGAAGAGAAATGGAAGGGAAGTCAGCAGGCTTTCACATGTGTTCACTGTCCTCATTCAGCCCAAGCCTTTGCTATTCCTGCCATTTCTGTGATTTGGCAAACTGTTTCATGGAATGGTAGGAATAGTAATATTTTGCTATTATCTGTGTGATGAGCAACATTCATCTTTGCTTTATAAACTCAGGTTAAATTAAAGCAAAAAATAAAGGCAATTTTAAATTTTTTTTCTGGGAGAATGTCAAAGTTGCTCAGCACAGCTGCTGTGATGTTGTGTTTAAGGCTGTGGTTGTGTATTATATGCTAATGTAAGAGACCCACAGACAACAGGCGCATATCAGGCCGTTGTTGTTTCAGAGCTCTCTCTGGGGCCTTTGATCATTGTATGCTGCTATATCACAAGTTGCAATCCAAGAATATTAACTTACCTTCATTTTCAATGTGAAAGGGTGCGTTAGTGTCATCTTCCCTGCTGGGTTGGTCTGACGCATGAATCTCGTCTCTAATCTGACTCCTGTCCACATACATAAATTGCTCACTGGAACGAGATGGTATTTGGGTTAGCTGGCTGAGCAGAGTGGCTGGGAGGAGGTTAAAAGCTTGAGCACTGCTGACACTTGAGCTGGTGGTGCGGGAGGAATACAGCACTCAGGTTACAGCAGCTCATCAATTGCTAACCCTCCGGCTTTGCTGGTCCAGTCATTTTGCAACAGCAAAATATTATTTAGTGGTCTGATTGCTCTCGCTGGGATCTGTCTGTTAGAGTCAGACTGCAGGGTAGGATGCCTTGTCTTAGCTTTAAACCAGTTACTGAGAATAGGGTGGCAGTGCAGGAATTCAGTGCAAGCTACAGAACCCACCCAGAACTGTACTGCACTGAGCTCTGGGCAGCTGAGATCACACCCAGCTACCCAGCCATGCAAGGAATTCTCAGTATACCAGCCCAGTGACAGTTGCAGCCATAGACTGCAGGGTAAATATGCTTTAGGCTGGGCTAAGAGGAATAACGTGAGAAGTTTCTTGGAGTGAGAACATCCAGGAGTGGCTCAGCCACTGGCAGGAGTAGCCAAAATTCAGGCATCAACTGTTACGGCAGGTTGGAGAGTGAGACGGCAGGTGAGATTTTGACAAAGCATCAGCTCTCTTCTTCACTGTCAGACATATAAAATCAGCAAAATAAAATATCTCAGTATACAAGTGAAAAGGCCCCGTCCATTTAAAATACTTTAAAAAGTAGAACAGGTTAATGAGAAAGAGCAAAGTAAGTCTGCAGGAAGAGCATGGTGGATGTGTGGAGACTTTTCTGTAAGTCTGCAGAAAAGCTAAATGCAAAATGCTGCCAAACACGGCATATGTTGAGAGATCTTAAGAAACCAAAGATTCAGTAAAATAAAGAGAAAAATCCCAGCACAGCTTCCTGGGTAGCTCCACCAGGTGACTCTGCTCTACAAAGGACAGTGCCATTTTTTTTTTTCTTAGAAGATGCATATTTCTACTGATGATGCTTTGGGACAGCATTGAAGAAGTTATCATCATGTGTTGTTTGCTTCTTGCTGATGCAGCAAAGTGCTGTAGTCCAGGATGTGTAGCCTGCCTGTGGTTAGATTGATATATTATGGAGTTGAGAAGGAAGTTTGAACCCATTTTTTTTTGTATGAAAAGCTTCAGGCTGAAAAGTTGGGAGATTACTGATCTAGCAGTTTTTCTGAACGTAGAAAGTGCAGGCTGTCACAGCAACTGTAGTTATAAGCACCTGATGCCTTGTCTACTTACAGTCCCTAAAAGTAAGGTGCTAAGGAATTCATATGCGGTAGAGGTACTGATTTTCCATTAGTCTGCATGCAAAATTTCTGAAGTGATGTTGGTGAATCAGTACTTGTAGGTAAATTAGTGCATTACCTTCCCAGTGTATCACTGCCCATGCACTAGGGGATGGGGAGTGTTGCCTGACTGCTGTAGCAAGGAAGGTGCCCCATCTTGCCTTTGATCGTAGATAGTCAGGATGAGTCCTTCTCTGTGCTAGGCCAGCACCTGAGCATACTCTCCATTGGCCCTTCACCTGCACCTTGATTTTGTGGGTGGAAAACTCAAATCTGTGGCCCAGAAGGGAGCGGTGATGTATTCTGGTCCAGCCCCAACCTAGAGTGCTCTGGCAATGTTTAGGCTATGCTTTCCCTTATGTACTGCTTTGACAAATACAAGTTTAAATGAAGGTGGTGTGTGAATTGCTGTGATGTGCCTTATTTGGCCATTTTTTGTTAAACAGGGCAGTATTTACTGTTGTTAGCCTTCTTTCTGGTTTCATCTCAGTTGAAACATCCATTATTTTTCTAATTTACAGTAGCAGAAATAGTTTTAGTATCAGGCTCTATGTATTTATTTCAGTATTTTTTTCAAGACTATATGCTATGAAGTACCTTTCAGACCCACCCACTCCCCCCAACAAAATGTTAAAACGTAAATATACTTTTTGTCAGTTATGCCATTAATATTCTGAATGTCACAATGTAGCCAACAGAGAAGGATAGATGGGTTCTGTATTGATTGTATTTTCAGGCATTCTTGCTCTATGGCAGTGGTGTAGTATGAGGGTTACAGAATTCAGAAAGAGGTATACTTATAGTCAACGTTTTGATGAGATGTAGTTTTAATGGAAGGTGTCTTTTAACCGACCCATCCTTTACAAAGAGCAGCTACGTTCCTTTCACCAAGGAATATGTTTGTTGCTTGATTGAGAGCTAGTCTAAAAAGAAAGAAAAATATTGTGTTAGTTTATTTCTTCCTTAAGCTGCATGAAAAAGCACTGGAATATTTTTTTGCATTTAACAATAACTTTTTATTACTTTAAAATTTCAAATTTTCTGGGCTCTGGAAATTCTGTGTATGACTGAGAATGGCTGAATGAATATCATTGTAGATGATTAACTTTAAAAGAGAGTTATTTTGGTACAGACTATTTAATTGTTTCTGAAGCCAAGCACCTGTTTGACTCAGATCCTAGTGAAGAAAAGTACCTACTAGAGAGATGCAACAACATACTGCTCATTTAAATGTGGCCAAGGCTGCTCTGAGCTCAAATGAACTGCATTGAAGAATCAGAGATGCTCACTGTCAAAAGTTTGAATGACTTTGTGCATAAAACCACTCCAAAAGGAAGAGCAAAGAGAGGGAAATGACGCTTTTAACAACTCATTTTTTTCCTCTCTAGGTTACTGGACCAGGCAATTTTTTTCTCTTCCTATTGTCCTGATGGATTTCAATGAGCAAGGGAGAAGGCGGCTAAAAATACACTGTTGAATCTAACTTTTATGTGTGTTATTTGCTTGCTTGTTTAACTAGGGACAGGGGGCCCTGTCTGAGAGACTAAGAAGCTTTAGCATGCAGGATCTCTCAACGATTCGTGGAGACAGCAGCAGCACTGTTCCTCCTTCGGTCACTGTACGAACAAGTAGCAAACAGAGCCAGCCAAAAACATCCAGAAGTGCATCGGAAGGCACTGGCAGCTCAGGTAAGTGCCAGTGTTATTTTCAGTGTTGTGTTGTCTGGAATATCACGCAGCTGAATGAAGTCATGCAGTTGGCAGGAATATATAGAAACAGACATTGCAGGCAGCACATATCAGAATTCACAGGATGCAGACATGCTGTTGAGTCTCTTGGCACTTAAGAGAGAAAACAGTGTCATCGTTTGACGGTTGCTATTCCTGGCTGGTACCAAGGACGGTACATGCCTTGAGTGTGCAAGGGAGCCAGCATCAGTCCTTGCAACTTGAGCTGAAAAGTTAGGCTCTGGGCTGGGGGCTGCAAGCCATGGTGGGTTTTCAATGAGAGAGGCTAATGGAAGTGCAAAAAGAGGGGTTAAGAATGTATAGTAGTGGGCAAGGGTCATTATTATCATCAAAGCCCCTATATGGTGATACAACCTTTCTCTCTTATGTCATCTAAACATAAATACAAGTTCTAATAGATACCTGGTTTGAATGAGGCCCGCTTGTGTTTCTTCTAAACTGGACTGTAGCTGGTACAACACTTGACAGTTGTAGTTCCAGAACTTTATCACTGATGAAGCCTACTGAGAAATAAAACCCATATAAAGCACTCCTAGAAGCAGAGACCAAGTTCTGACAACTGGTTATGATATGAAGGATGTCTGCATAAGCACTGTTACGGAAAACAAGTCTCTCCGAATGGCAATGGTTTGTTTTCAAATTCTAAAAGAGCAAAGGGAAGAAACATGGTGGGAATAAGATCCATTCCTGAGGATTTAGTTACAAAAATTTATTATAAGCTTGGTTAAATAAATCTTTGTGAGCCCAGGTCTAAAACACTTTATTGGAGATAGCTTTGCAGATTAGATCTCAAAAATTGAGATATAGAGGGTTATCCCAAGCAGGGGGTTCCAGATGGCTTCTGGGATTCCCCAACACCACCAAAGATCATGCACCTCAACTGCTGTGATGAGAAGTCACAAAAGTTGCAGGCGTATTGCGCTTGGTAGCTTGTGAAACATATGCTGGCAAGTTTAAAAATTGGCAGTTTCAGCTTGTGTGTGTTGAGGTCTGTGCAAACTTTCACTGTGTTTCAAGCCTCTGTGGATTGCTACTCCTTCTAGTTTGCTTTCGTTTTGGAATGTCTTAGAAATGTCTTGTCTCGTCCTTCCTAAAGAGTATCCTTCAAGCTCTTTACAAATTCTGAGAATTCTAGCTCACAGATTTCTCTACTTTTTTTTTTTTAAACGTAATCTGTTGAATAAATTCTCTTTACAGGTAAACTGAAATAGCCAATGTTGGTGCACAGTGGTTTTACTCTGATGTTTATGTAAGGTCTTGTATACATGACCTCTATCTGCCCCATCTCACTTAGTGATTTCATTGAGGACCCTAATCTAGGATCCTGCTTGCAGGCCTATTCTCCACCCGCAGACAATATGAAGAGGCACCTCCAGAGGGTGATTTCACTCACAGATGGTGGCATCATGCTGTATGGAAGACTGCAGGCACAGTTTTTCTCTCACTTTTAATCAGATTAAGTGAAAGATGTGGTCCTGGTCTGTCCAGTCCTTGTGCCGTTTTGTGTGGGCACAATTACGTATGTAGTCAGAATGTCTAGAGGGGCGAATTGATCAGAGTCATAACTAGTGTGTGTGTGTCTGTGTGTATGGAAGAGTATGATCTATCAGCCAGACTGTATCTCATCTTGAAGGCCATATTCAGAGTGAGCCAACACTGTTCTAGGCACACCAAGTCCAGACGTGGTCCCAGCACTCAACCTTCCATATTTGTTTGGTTGGAGCATTGCACATAAGCAAGGGGCAGACAGAATTTGCTACCACCTGTTAGTATGCTATATATGCATATAATATATTCATATACGAGTATGTGCGTGAGCAGTGACTACAGAACAGCTGACACACAGCTGGTTTTCCTGTCCCAAAGCCCTCAGATAACACAAATGTCCATGTCAGCAGTCCACACTATCTCAAGGAAACATTAGACTTCTCTTTATATTCCTGCTTTAGAGATAATAGGACTTAGTCTGACATCAGAGGGAGTCAGCAAAAATACCCCAGACTGTCTGTTTGAGGATGACTCAGCTGAAGACCTTTACTTTCTTGTAAAATGTCTTGGAAGCCACCAGGTATTAGAAAGCCTGACAACAGTAGCTGGGATACACGAAACGACTTAAGAACGTTAATAGAGAGTGTGGCGGGGACTGCAAACATTGTACCCTTGGTCAGAGTATAAATCCTGCTTTATAGAAACTTTTAGGAAGGGTTTGAAGGAACAGGTCCTGTGTCTGCAGAAGAAGCAGTGTGGTGGTTAGGAGGCAAGACTGTGAGTTAGGACACATGAATTCACGCCCCACTTTATTGCCAGATACTGGTATGACCTGGAGCGTGCCTTTGTTCTCAGTGTGTCTGCAAAACAGACGAAATTGTACTTCCCATGCCCAGGTCCTGAAAGCCATACATGGTAGAAGATGCTTGTGTATTTTAAGGTCAATACCTTAGAAGATTTCTTATGTGGCTTTCCCATACACCTTACTTCAGTGATTATAACATGCAAAATACCTGTGGAAAAGTCCTGTCTATGGATTGACCCCAGTTTTGCAAGAAGGTTTCTCTGTTTCTAGTTAACAGTGCTCTATCTTGCCACTACCTCTGAGAAGTTTCTGGACAACTGATATGTGCCTTTTTATGTTTTCCCTTCTTTTATCTGTCCTTTGTTTCCCAGTCCAGGCATCTGAGAAGCTGAATGTGGGTGTGCTGGGATCTTGATGACTTGCTGCTCTGGGTGCCACTCTTACAGCCCTTCCTCTGCCATTTGTTCATTCGGGTCCTTCCACCCCTACCCATTTCCTTACATCCTCCATCCATACCAACCTGTTACAGTCCTCTGCAAGTGCAGCTCTCAAAGTCACTGTCTGAATTTACAAATGATCAGTAACTGTGGCAGGGATAGGAACCTGAAGTGTTATTTTGACTGGATACATTGAGGAGTGCTGCTGCAGGTGGGGTTTGCCTAAGGAAGGGGGCATCGCTGGGCCACAGCCAACCTTATGAGTGGAAAAGCCAAGCACTGCTTTAACACTTGTAACCCTTTTCATTTCGGGACTGGCATCCCCATGCCTGGGAGTCGGTGTGAGCATCACTCAGTCCTATGGAGGTCACAGTCTTTGATGGAAGAGTACATACACAGACTGCCTAATGGAGTGCTTTTATAGCTCCCTTTATTTCTCTCATATGGCTGTCAGGGATGTACAAAGACTGAAGAATTAGTTTTGCATCTAGCACAGGCTCTTAATTTTCTCAACAGGAGAGACAGCCACGACAAAGAGAGAATAGCAGCCTTATGATAATGAGGTGTCAAGAGCTACCCTCAGGTGATGGAACAGCTTAGCTATGGTCATTCAAGCTGTGCTTGAGTAAAGAGCTGTGGACTCAGGAAGAAATCCTGAGTTTGATCCAGATTAAAAATACTTTCTTGTACTATTTTTGAAGGATTATTTTTAACTCATACCAATTTGCTGATCCACCTTACTGGGAGCTTCCAAAATAACTGTTTTGGGAGACCTTTGGGGAGATATGTTATGAGATCAAGAGGCCAGGAACTGGAAGCTCCTCAAGCCAGCTTTGCTACTGAACGAATGGTGCATGGAAGCACACCCTTGCTCACAACAGTGAGGCAAAGACAAGAGATGGCTCTTTAGGTTGAGGTTACAGGAGTTTAGATGGGTCCCATTCCCTGAGCAATGAAAACACAGCCAGATCTGGTGTGGAACTTGGTGTTGCTACTTCTAATCCTGTTTTGTGACTGTGTTTAAGAGCAGATATGATATCTGAAAGAAAGTGATTTGGAAAGACAGGGGGATAGAGAGAGGTCTGTTGTCTTCCCTGCACAGATGAGACTGCTGAAACTCAGGTTTGTTGGTGGAAAGCCCCCACTCCCCCTGGGAGCACCAGGAGTGGTTCAAGTTCTGGTTTCACACCTCTTGGACATGTTTCCAAACCCACTGAAACCTGTGAAAACACTCTGCTGACACTGGTGGGCTTTGGCTGTGGCCAAAAGCTGGCTGCAGGACCGTGCTGTGCTCAGGCTACATTAAATAACCACTCAGCTTGTTTCATTTCCATTGTTGTTATTTTTATAATGTGACTGGTGCTGGTTAGATGGATTTGTGACTTTCTGAGTCCCCTCTTGACACAAAGCACCGTGTGAAGAGCTTGACATTTAATTAGTAATGACCTCATGCAGATACAGCAAAGGTTTATTTTTGCCTGCTGAAGAGTGTCTTATGAGGCCAAGAAATAGAATATGCAAGAGCTGCCTTTGAGACAAGAGGAATTACTCCTTCTTTTCCTCTACCTTTTCCTGCTTTTTTTTTTTTTAACCTCTACCTTTTGCTGTCTTTGCTGCCTTTCAGTGGTGCCTGCTATACGTTGAGCAGTCAGACTCGTGCGGATGGCCTTCCATAGGAGCAGGACTGCTCAGTGTATGGTGGGCTCCAGGTGCTCTAGGTGTATTCACACCCATTCCACAGAAAGACCCTTCTCCTCCTCCTGACACCCAGTCAAAAGCCACACGCAGATGACATGAAGGACCAAAGGCTGCTTTTGCCACGATTTATGTGTGGCTGCCGACCCCCCCACAGCACATTGTGAGGCATCACCACTGCTCCAGTGAAGCATGTGCACACCTTCCTTTGTCACAGGGTGAGGAAACACAATGGTTGCCCTTCCACCGTCTAGCAAGCCCATGACCTGTCCTCTTTATCTGATCTTTTGCTTTGCTCTTAGTTCAGCGTTTCTTGATTTAGTGTCCTGGCACCCTGGTGATAGCCTGTGATATTTTAGCTTCGATGCCTGTTCCAACCTGTGCTTCTTCCACAGGCAGAACTGCCCCTTTCCTTTGGGAACTGTAAATGTGGCTACTCATTGTTATGGAAAACTGGAAGCTCCAGAACAACATTTCCAAATATTTTTCAAGGCAATCCTGTTGTTCTGGCAAATGTCCAGTAACAATCTACAGATGTGTCTTTATTAACAGCGGGGGGCTTTTGCACTTCTTAACCTTATGATATTGCCTTGAAAGCATCCTGGACAGTGCAGATAAAACTTGTTCCCTTGCGACGGCTGGTGAGTGGCACATGTGACTTGATAAGTGGGATATTTGCCACTGTGTCACATAGCTCAGTCCCATAGCTGATGCAAACATGTCTCATGGTTGCTGATGTCAGCAGAAACCTCCAGTGTGGGCTGGGCACTGGAGGCCAGCCTTGCTTTTGGGTGAGTCAGTGGGACATATTTCAGCGGCAGGAGATTTGCATTGCATCATGGGATGGTCAGTGTCCAGAGCTGACACTGTCTGGGCCAGAGGATCACATATTATGGAGCCACCCTCTGTACTTCCCAGACTGAGTGCCCTTTCTGCAGAAGCTTGTCCCAGGCAGAAATCATTCTCAGCTGGAACGATTTCGTAGCAGAAATGTGCAGTGTGCTTTCTGGTACTCTCCACACCTCTGTGCGGGAGAGTCAAGGCTGTTTCTTGGTTTTGCATTTAAGCACTGAAGGCTTTGCAGGACAGAACAATGGTGGCAGAATATCAGCATTCAGGATATGTCTGGATAGTTCAGTCCCCACCAACCAGAAAAAGTCCAGAAAGATGTGTAAGAACAACCCATATGTATATGTTATATGAGCTCTCAGAGAATAAACCATCAAACTGTGATCAGCTGCCTTCCGTGTAAAATCAGGGGCTTAACACACAGCAGATCTCTTAAGGTTGGTTGAGACTCATCTCTTTCATATGAAGGCCCTAGTTTCATGGCAGCATCCAGCCAATGTGAGCCAGCACTCCCATTGAAAGGGTATGGCCCAACTGCTTGCTTCTGCCCCATACCATCCTTTCCCTTGGACATGTCTAAATCTTATTTATATATGCTGACTCCAGTCAGGGAGCTGGCTGTTCCTTGCTTCCAGGTTGCTCTTGACCTGGGTCAGATCCTTAAGCCTGTAGAAAGCAGCAGCAGACATCATCAATAGGTCAAGGAAGGTGGAGGCCAGAGTGCGAGGGGCAATGGGACATCTGTTTTCAGCTGCAGCACTGGTTTATGCTGGTTTAAAATGACTGTGAAACTGTGGAAGAACTTTCAGTGTCTACAGTGCAGGATAATTATAACCAAAGAAATCACACAGAGCTCAACCCTTTTTTTCTTCAAAAGCTTTTTTTATCTGGAGTCATTGATGCCACTGTAAGGATTAAATTGGAAGGCTCAAACTGGAAATTATTTCTAGGCTGTTTCCTGGAACACAAGCTATCCACAAAATGAAGCTGTAAAGGTCACACTTCTATGAACAGCTGTTAATCACTTGCATTTGCACTGAAGGGTGCACTGTAATTCCCTTGGTTGCTTTCATTCTTGCAGCAATTCCACCAAAATATAATTCCTGCAGGACTCCTCAGCATGTTCCTGATTTAGGAAGATCAGGGATCTGTGGATAGTTTTCCTTCAAAAGCTGCATGAATGGCTGCACCAGTGCTTGTAGAAGTCTAAACCTACTGAAAAAAATGCAGACATAGCAATACAAGTCCCAGTATTGCACCCTGTGTTTATTATCATCCAGCCTTTTGCACTGTGTTACCCATTGCTTATCCATGCTCCCAGGCCCCTCTAGTCAGGAGTTATTTCTGTTTAGTGATCTGAGAACAGAGCCAGGGAGCTGTACGTAATCCCAGCCTTAACACCCGTTGGGCACATAGCTTGGGGTGAGGCACGTTCCTGAGTCTGTGCTCTGTGCTGCTGAATAGAGACGATCGTCTCTTAATGCATACGGGGGCCCTGAAGTCCACTTCAAAATGATGCCAAGTGTTTTCTGAGAGGTAGTAGCTTAGCCTGATGAGTTTCTAATGCTCAGCTCCTCTTTCAGTGTGCACATGTTGCTCAGTATGCCGACTCCTCAGAGGTGAGTGCTGGATTTCCTGTGCCCCAATACCCACGCTTCCCTTTCAAGCATGGCTGCGTTCCCCAGCCTGGCTTGCTCCTGCCGCTCGTACTCATTGGGTTTCCTAACACCAGGGGAACAAAACCAGGGGAAGGCCAGGCTGCGAGTGAGTTTGAGAGCTGTGTGTGTGCTGATGGCAAGTATTGCAGTGCTTCTCACCTTACTGACCTGTGTTACCCAAGGCTGGGGAGTGTTTCTCTGGAGAAAAACATTCTGTTCAGTCCTTTCTGTTCTAGAGGATGTACCACTGTTCTTGCTGCACCAGTGTAACTCCTCTGCCCCCGTATCCCCCAGCGCTGGTGTAAAACCACCAGGAACGCAGCAGGAGCAAACCTTCCTCAGTCCCAGCCCTGTTGTGCTTTGTTCCCTAAGGATTGGCTTGTGTTTCTCTGTTGGTAGAGAGGACATTTGTGTTTGGGATGAGCAGGGTATATAGCAAAGCCCAGTAGCAGACCCTGGTATGATAAAATAGGGTTGAACAGACTCTCCCTGCTTCAGTCTGTGCTAGAGCCATTTTTGAAAAATGTCCCCACTGTCCCCAGCGTTTATTGTGTTTACAAACTTAGGAGTATAGTGAACAGTTTAGCTGCTGGTGGTCTTTTCAATGCTGCACCAGTTAGCTTGGTTGCTAAGAGCTGAGCCGTATCACTTCTGCATTTTGTCCCAGTGGCAGATGAAAGGAGAGGGAGGCCTCTGATTTGGGCATGCCAGAGGATGGGGCTGCCAAGCAGCTTGTCTAAGGAGAAAGAAGAAATCCAGACGGGCAGTGTCTCATGTTGGTGGAAGCAAAAGACCTTTGTAACTCCTTTACTTCTCATCTCATGTGCTTTTTGTTTATTTTGAACACTAATCAACCTGGGGATGGCAGCAGAAAGACTGAAGGATCACAGTGCTGCCACCGTGCTGCAGCCATCTGTGCCTCCCCGCTGCCTTGCACCTGATGTGCCATGCAGCCCTCTGCAGCATTAGTGCTTGGAGGCTGGTGATCCCAGCCTGATGCTGTCTCCTTGCACACTGCTTAGTGGCAAACCAGCCATCATACTTGATTTGTCACCCTCCCTGTTGTCCTTTTCTGGTTCTTTGCACCAGCACATCTGGGGTGAGTGTGCCACTGTGCAGGAGAATTAAGCCTGTTTAAGGTGGTATCTGTTTAAGCAATCATGAAACACTTGTATTCACAGTGCATTTTATTAGCAGCCTTCTAATTTTAGCCTAAACCAATTTTATGGATTTGACTTCAAAATGTTATTTATAAAAAGAATCACTGAATCATTAAGTGCTTAATAGTCATGAGTTAATCTTAGGAAAGTCATTTAATGGTGCTAAGGCAGTAATCAGTCCAATATGTTTACAAATTGGGCTCAAAGTCATGTTGATCTGGTTTAAATTGCATGCCTTGTCTTTCAGATTGGCTTGTTCTACTATTTTTTTTCCCCTGACATAATCCAGTCCCTTAGACCATGTCAATAGGGATATGCTGAGGCTCTATCTCATAGAGGGTTCATTCTGTCTCCACAGGCTGCCCTTTCTCTGTCTCCAAGGCAATAGATGCATTAATGCACTCTCAGACAACGGCCTGCCGTTTAAAATGCTCCTTTGTAAGTGCAGCTTTGCTAGCTTAGAGAGCTGACTACGTAATGTGAACACATTTTTCAATGCCACAAAAAGCAGGGGGAAGAAAGAAGCTAAGTTTGTTTAGCTAGGACTAAGTTGTTGTGAACTATTGGCACTCGTCTTTCCTTGGTGCAAACTTTTGTGTAGCCAGTTTCAGAGTGCAATCATGAAAAGTACTCATTTCCAAAGAGTTTGTAATCTAAATGGACAGATAGTCAAGTCTTACCTCAAGCAGGAGTATTAAAGGCTGGGTTAGAGCCATGATGCAGCCTTTTTGGTAGGAGCAGTTGCCTTAATGCTCTTGCAGGTGAAACTCAATTGTTTCTCTCGCTGGCTGCCTCAGAAACCCCCATAGCTTTTAGGAGAGCTAGTGGGAGCAGAAGTCTGCCCATCCTGCTCCCTAGATGATATCCTGAGAGAAGGTTTCATGAGGATATGGCCTGCAGGTGCCATGGAGTGCGCATTTACGCAGAGACTGAAGGCTAGGCTGAGTGCAGTGTGAGCTCCCCCTGTACTGTACCGGAGCAGATCTGTCAGCAGTGGTGGGCTCCTTTGCTGCCGAAGCTGTTTGCTTCACAGAAGAGCTCTTTCCTGCTCAGTGGGCTCACTCCAGCTGGCCTCACAGTCTGCACATGACAAAGCGTTGACACAATTCAGGACATTCATCCTCCTTTGCTCTGGGCAACATCGCTAAATGCAAGCATGTTCCACTATATATACTCCAGCACGTCTTCTTGTCAGCTTCTATGCCAGCTCTTCTTGCTCTTGTTCAGTGGCAGGCCTTTGCTGACAAAACTCCTTCCAGGTCTTTACACAAGTTTCTGATTTCTCTCTTCTGTGTTCATGGCCTGTGGAAAGTCAGGCTGCAGCATTAAGGGACAACGGTACAATTACGTAAAAGCTCTTTTTTCCCCTTCAGGAAGGACAGAGTGAAAATCTCCAGGGATATCTGTTTGTCTTTTGGCAGTGCCTGGTAAATGCTTAAATGCTGGTCAATATTAAACAACCTTGCTTGGAACTAGCATTTAAGAAGTAACAAATACTATGTTCAGTGGTATTCTCTCAACTAACATCTCCTAGGTGCTGTTGCAAAGACCTGTGGCATGGTCGAGAGAGGGGAACAACTTTAATCCTTGCAGAGAATAAATATATCTAGCAGATATTGAAGAATCAGCTGTATATCAGAACTGTTGTGGCTGCATGTATTTGAGGGGGCATTTATTACTAAAATGCTGATCAGGAGCCTTAGGCAATGTAAGAAATGTGCAAGGACATTAGTGATGAATGGGACTGTTTTTTGAGTATGCATCACAGGGTTGTGCTCCATAGTGGCGACTGATACAGTAGTGTACGCCTTAAAAACTACAGGTCAGCAGTGACTGACAGTCAGCCTAGCCAACACCTTCAGTTAGGCATGCACAAGGTGTTGCAGCATCAAGCCATGCCCTGGAGTTTTTCCAATAAAATAATATTGGATCTCTTCCTACATGTGGTTGTCACCCTGAAGACAAGGTAACAGATCACAGACAATCAGCAGTACAGCTCAGCAAGGAGCTTAATGGGACATTCACTTAATTGTGTTTTAAACCTTACTGATATATTAGATATATCCAACCCCATCTTTGTGGTAAGCTACAAATTGCACGTGAGATTGTTACAGTGGAAAGTACTCTTAAAAAACTAATTGACTTTGCATCAAGGGGGCTGTTCATGTATCTCTGAACTAATTGAATTAAATGGTGTAGGTGGTTTCATTTTTGTTCTCGGCCAGTTTTGCTTCCAGCTCTTGTGCTGGTTTTTTTTTTTTTTTAACCTTTCTCTCATTGAGCTTAAAGAACAAACGACAACTTTCCATTGCTCTAGGCATTTTGTTCCTTAAAACTTCCCTTTACTAAATGTTGAATCAAATTTTTACACGGATGATTTGCATCACTTTGCAACAGTACATCTGAATGGCAATTTGGGATTTTCTCTGGGTATTTAAAAATACTTTCATACTTATTTTGGTTATTTCCTAGAAGTACATTTGCATTTTACCAACAGACAGTTAAAACATTAATTGTTGTTTAATAAACTCCAGTTGAACCACAGCTATTATGAAAGCAAAGACAAAAGATTTCTGTGCTCTGCAACAATGTTCCTTCCCCCTCTACACCCAAATGTTTTCCCCTAACAGTTTATTCTTTCCTTTTCTCTATGTAAATATTATGGGACTCTGATGTAAGTGTTACAGATTGCATGAGTTTTCTTCTGAGGTGTTTGAAATAGACTAGCACTTAACAACTAAATCATTTGCGGGATGCATTTTGATTAACGGATGACTTTGTTGATGTGATTAGACTTGTTTGCTTTGGTTGCACTTGATTTCAGCTTTGGAAAGGATGTCTGCCTCTGTTTTGTGGCTCCTGGGCAGTGTGTGCTGGTAGAGTTGGCTGCTCCTAACTTCTTGGTTTGGCAATGAAAACTCTTGGGGAAGTACATGACTTGGATCAATGTCTTTTGGAAATGATGGCAAATTTATCTTTGTTGCAGGGAAAAGAAGCTGATGGCCATCGTATAATAAATATGTGTTCTCTTGCTCTTATGAAGTGGTGTGCAAACCTCTTTATATGAACTATCCCCTGGAAAGGCTTAGCTTTGGTGTGACCTTACCTTCCATCACAATAATACAATACCTTGCTTCTGGCTTGCGTAGTTTGTGACAGTGGTTTTCCCCATTGCTCCCGAGGAATTACAGTGATGGGAGGAAGAAGTATTGTGCCCAGCAAAGTAAGGGGGGGTGCAGCTTCTCTCAAAGGTATTGGGGTGCCTGATTCCCACAGTAACTGTATTTAAGTGTCCAAATTTTTCAGAGGATTTAGATCAAAGTGATTTGCTCATCTGTAGTTAGAGTGGGCCATGTCCTGACCTCAGTTGTACTCATGAAAATCCATGGGAGTTACTCTGAATTTACACAGCAGCATAGACAAGAGCCTGAATCAAAGCAATTGCTGAAAAAACAGCCAGCTACTGAATCCCATTTGTTGCTGTAGAAAGAGTTTTGCAAGTGAGATTTTTTAGCCCATGTAGAATCACAGAGATTAAAGATGACAACGATCTGGCCCTACTTTCCCTTGTCTGTGCTGGGTTGTTCCCTGTGGTGCATTTAATAGCTTAGATCCCAACCCTGTCTACTTTAACTTGGAATATGCCCAGCTTCAGGGCTTCCCACACAATGTGTTGGCTGTATAAGTTCCCTTTGAAGGAATTAGGACAGGGTGATAGGAACTGGAATTAAGGGGTCCCTTTCCTTAGGCTGTTTACAGTGAGACTCTCTCTTGCTTCAGTGAAGAGAGAAGCGTGATCTGGTCTGGATACTGAAAAGACATTTGCAAGAGGCAGCAGCAGATTTAGCACTGGCACACCAGTTGACCTCCTGTTTCTGCAGCAGTTCTGCCCCTTCATGCAAAGGTGTGGAGCCATAAATGTAAGACGTGGAGACACCTGAAACACAGCCCACTCTGAGATGGGGAGTGAGTCTCCCAAAGAGGAGAGAGCCAAAGGAGCCATCTGGCGTACAATCCGTGCTTGTACACAGCCACCTCCTGATTGTGACACAGTCCCTGGGGCTGTCAGCTGCTTCCCTGGAGCAGCACACACTGCTGGCTCTGCCACTTTGGGGACATCTGATAGTGGCCTGAGGCCCCACAGCCTTAGATCCTAAAGACAGCTCTTAGAAACACACAGGAGGTCACCCGAGGCCAAGTGCTGTCCTCAAGAAGCCTGTGCCAGCCCTGACTGTGTTTTGCTCCTCGGTCTGCTCCTTCTCCAGAAAAAAACCTTGGTGTCCCAGAACCCATCCATTCACTTTAAGCCTCCATCTCCTTTCGCACCAATTCCTCACATGTGCGCTTATTGTTCTGGTTAATCCCCTGCTTTACATTTTCTCCTGCAGAGGACTCACTGTTTTGGTGTAGGAAAATGATTTTTTTTTAATCCTGTCATCACCCTATGCGCAGAAAAAACAGCTTCAGTGTTGGCGCTCACACACCAGCAGCCCTTCAGAGATGAGTTGCCTCCAGTCCCACAACAGCGTAATGCTTCCACAAACGTGGGACAAAGTCTGGCACCCCAGATCAATAGGAGGTTGGGATTGCCCACAACAGAGTTGTCCTCCCTGAGGCAGGATGGGCAGGGAATCCTCCCTTCTTGCTCTGGGTCTTAAAGAAAGGGCCTTGTGTATTCAAGGTCTGCTCTCATCAATGGTCAGAAATGTAGTGGAAAGGCCTGGGATAGACCCACTTCTTCCCTTTCCAGTTCAGTGAGGCTGAAGCAAAACTGGTTCCCATTTGGCTGGTTTTCAGTGCCTCATTCACAATGAGATGGAGCAGGGAAGAAGAGGGTGTCAGCCCAGCTTCCAGTGGACTTTACAGATCTCTCTGGTGTGGAGGTCAAAGCAGTATGTGCCAGCTTGGAGGCTGAGCTTTCCTCTCGATCTTCACAGAAGCAGCTCCAGAAGACGGATGTGATGCTCAGGCTGACGGAGAGAACGGAGGAGCCTGCAGGAGGCTGTGCCTCTCCTGTGCCTGCCATGGAGACAGGCAACGCAGGCGGCAGAGCTGCCTGGATATTTTTTCACCCAGCACCCAATTCAAGAGAGAGAATAGTAATGGAGAAAGCAATGTACGCTGGAAAAACATGGGATTCACGGGAGCGTTATTAGGGCTGACAGTTCCTTCTGTCTCCTTTCGCAGTGGAGCAGCTGGCTGGAGGAGAAAGGGAGCAGCGCACGTTTGCCTGATCCTGTATGCTCTCAGTTTCAGCAGCCAGTGTCTCTGCACTCTGGTCACTGAATGCTCAAATTCTGGTTCACCAACACCCCTCCATCCTGTCCCATTTGAAGTCCTCTTTTCCCTGGGGAAAGCCGTTGTCTCCTCACAGTGGCACATGGTTGGAGGTGTGGTGTTGGGCCACTGTGCAAACCTCAGTGAGGCAGTTTAAAGAAGTCCTGACCCACTTTTACTATCTGGAAACAAACTGCCTAAATTCCAGCCTGCAGTCGACATCTGGGGGACCTCCAGGGAAGAGGGCAGCTGGGAGCAGTCATATGAATTGGGGGCAGTACTTGGCCTCCAGGCTGCAGATTTGGGCATGCTTGGTTCAGGTTTTGCTGAACAAATAGTATTTAAAACAAACTTTACTGCATTTTTTGTTGGCTTAGTGAGGCGCCAGGGACCAGCTTCCACATCCAAGATGGCCTAAGCTAGGCTCCTCCTGGGTAGCTCACTTCCCAAGTGGAAGGATAAAATAGTAATTAAAATAAAATGTTCCTGTACTGTTTTGCTGTGTGGTCTAGAGAATATTTAATTTTCTCCACAGTGTAGTCTTAACACTATAGTCATATATAGAAAAAAAAACAATTCAGCGTTATCCCGGGCCTCTCTGCAACATTACTATCAGCATTTTCAGTACAGCTGGGAAAAAAAGTCAACTTCCAGCTCTTCATGGAAACCTGTGATGGTGTCTTTCAGCCTGTCCATGCAAATGGTGATATAGTGGTAGAAACACAGGGTCAGTGGCCAGAGGATGGTGTGCATCGCTCTCTTGAGCTGCAGCCGCATCCTG
The DNA here is from genome assembly GCF_000737465.1 of Haliaeetus leucocephalus. Lineage (NCBI taxonomy): Eukaryota > Metazoa > Chordata > Aves > Accipitriformes > Accipitridae > Haliaeetus > Haliaeetus leucocephalus. Next base: position 3,341,648 of record NW_010972487.1, on the reverse strand, counting down.
TGCACTGAACGCAAGGGCTGAGAGCATTTAGCTGCTGAGTTGAATTTGGCACTGGAGAGAGCCCCAGTAACCTGCTCGTGACTCATGGTGTTGCTGTAGCCAAATCACTTTCCCTTTGTCTCTCTGTTACCCGACTGAAAGAGCTGTGGGAGAATTCAGTTCTTTTATGCTTTAAGAATCTAAATGGATTAATAAGTATTAGATGTTTAAGAATCCTCTTTGATTTTAGTCTTTGGGTTTTAGTCTTTGGTCCAGCAGAGCCTTCCAGTCAGGCTGAGACAAGAAGCACAGAGCATTATTTCTATGTGTGTTCATACAACAGTGTAAGAATAGAGCCAATAATTGTGATTAATGCCATCTAAACAGCAAACACTTCCACTCCTGACATGTTTCAGAATGAAAAAAGCCTAATTATCAGTTAAGCAGGGAAAGCTCCAGCCCTGCTGACAGGAAACTGTGGAGATGCAGAAAGCTTGGTCATGCTGGGTGTCCTCTTCTGTACCTTGTGCTTTGGACTGTCCATTAAAAATACCATCTTGCTTCACTGTCCAGATTTAAGGCAGCAAATGGATTGTGTTTTGCAACATCACCAGTCCCATAAGTTCATGCCCTAAGTTATAAGGATAAGAACCACCAAGCAGACGTTCGTGGTCTGTAGTCATGGTGGTGTCCCACAAACAGGGTCCGTTTACCTGGTGTGCAAGCCAGTAACACACAGAGTCAAGGTATTTTCAAATTAATTTCATTGATGTGCATGAATGGGTGCCTGTCTCAAGACAGCACACCCTTGTCTCAAAAATCCTCACATTTATACACTTAACTAATACATATTCATTATTATTTTCCCTAATGATTGGTTCTTTCTTCTTCACCTATCATGTAAATTAGTGCACAGACTCTGTCTTCTTCCTTCATTGTCTTCTTTTGAGTAGGTGGTATCATTTGAGTAGGTGATCAATGAGTCGGTGGTTGCAATCTCCCCCTGTAGGAATTACCTTTTACCTACTTCTTCCCTAATCTTGGCAGTTCCAAGCGGTTCTTCAAGGTTTATTGACCAGACCACAATCCATTACCATTTCTGACATAAGCATAAAGCCCCATTGTCTAGTAGTTAGTTCCTAAACCCTAAATAGTGTCTAGTTATTGCTTCCCTACTTTAAATATTAACTGGTGGGGGTTGTAAACAGGACTTTAGAAGCTCCCTGGTTATTTCAATCATATTATATATATTGATTGATAACAGTGGGGCCATAATCTGCCTTCAGATCCATCAGTGGAGTTAATGCTCCATAGATTTACTCCAGAGTGACAGAAGAGAGACTTTTCCCTGCTCTGGTCTTGCAGCAACGTACCCAGTTGCTGAGGGTCCATTCAATGGCTGGTGAAGCTTTTGGTTAACTTCAGTGGATCTCAGACTGGGTGCTTGGCTTGAGCTCTCTCAGCTTCAAGTCCATTAGTGCTGCTGTGCTTCATATTTCTGCATCCCAGGCAGCTCTCTCTATACTGACCAGAGGGTTTCAGCACTCATTTGGCATCTTCTAGAGGATACACCTTCTGGAAGCAGCAGATGCAGGAGCTAGGAATGGAACCAGAGATTCAAGAAATCTGCTATTTTATATATCCCTGAACCAACCAAGCAAAAAAATGTCTTTCTAGAGTCAACCTCCAGAACATCAGAGGCTGTGAATTTAGTCTCAATTCTATGTAAACCAATCCAAATAGAGCTTATAATGGCTTCATAAACAAGAGCCTTTTGTTTTCTAACCCCACAGCTGCTATTACTAGAGTGTGATGTGTGAATCTTCTGCCTATTAATCCCTGGAAGATGCATGGCTTTGCAGTGAGGTGGCATTTGGCAGAGTGTGAATCAAACCATCACTGATTTCCTCATGCTTTGTCTTCACATTTAGACTGTAAATGGCCATGTTAAATAGGTGTGGACAAAAAGTATGAAAAGCCACCTGAGGCAAACTGTGAAACAAAAAGCTCTGTGTTCTCAGATGATGAAGAGAACGATTCATTGGATTGTGCATCCATGAACAAAAGGCCCAAAAAGAAGGATCAACCCCTTGAGGTACTTCCATATTGTCAAGGATCCTCCTTCCATGACATTCCTTGAATCTTCAACTGAGTGAACATCTCTCTTTGGTCTAAAAACACTGAGTCCAAACAATACATTTTGGGTCTTTCAAGGGTGGGTCTTGCTATGGGTTCACTCACTTTTCTGCATGTGTGGATTTCCTGAAAGAGGTCTGAATTTGTGCCTGTGGAGATAATCATTATACAGGGCTTTGGAGCTGGATCTGAATTGGAAAACTTGGAACTAGCTCTAAACCATGTGCTAATGTGAAGGTATTTGGGTGAGATGCTTTGGATATCAACTGCTAGTTGATTTTTCATGTCTGTAGGGGAAAATATATTCTCACCCCCAAGGCAGGGTAGCTATGGTGAGAACAGCCAGCACCCAGGGTCAGAGTGCTCACAGTTCAGAGCCCAGTCCTTCTCGCTTGAGTTCACACCTAACCAAACCGCACCGAAACCAGCGGTAGTACTTCCTTCATGACTTCGATATGTTTTTGAATCAGGCACTGTATTAACAAGTATACTTGCAAGTTGCTTCATGGAAACAAAAGAACTAAAGGAGATGCAGATCTCACAACATGGTTTGCCAAAAGCAATTTTAGCAATCTTTTGTTCTGGAGGAAATAAAACCTCCATGGGAGATGCTGTAGGCAAAGACTCCTTCCAGATCTGGGCAGGGGGGATGGAGCCACAGCCAGCAGCTCTCAGATCTGAGCCGGGAGATCTCCACCATGGGGGAGCTGGGTTTGTTCCACCCTCCCCTTTGCTCAGTGTGAGGGAGCGGGAGCGGTGTGGTTTGGTTAGTAGTTGTATGTCCTCCTGGTGGGTTGTCCTGCCTCTAGGGGCTCTCAACAAAAGCTGGACTGCTCTGTTCTTACCTTAGAAAGATGCAGCCTCTCTAGCTACTCTCAGAGCTGTCTAGTGGCCTCCCAAAGGAGGCAGATCTATTAATTTCTGATTTAAGAGTCTTTACTGTGCAATTAATGGCTGGTTTGCTTTAAGAGCCATGTGGCTTCCCAAAGAGCAGCCTTCTTCCAAGCTACAGGAGGTACTGCTCTAGTTGTCAGGCTGTGTCCCAGGGTTCCTGGTTTACAGATACCGACTCTGAGCCAGCAGCTATGGAGTCTGGTGTGGTGCAGGATCCCTGGCTGCCATGCACAGCAGCTTTCTTCCTCAGCTCTTCTCCTCCAGCTGTGCCTTTCTGGGTGCAGCCATCCCATCCAGGTCTGTTGTGTTTTTGGGGATTTGCAGTGGCAGCTTGGGGTAAGATTTCAGGCTTGGAAGATGGGGTGAGGTGTTGGATTAATCCCATCTCTGCGAGAAACTACTTTGGTTTATGGGCAAGCTAGAAGAGATGGAGATTTAGATGGAGTCTAAACAAAACCTCGCCATGTTGCAGTTCCTTAGCTGTATATGAATATTTACACTTTGCTGCATCATGGGGATGCAGAAACACAGCATGATCTTGGGTTTGAAAGTCCTATAAAATACAAATGACAAAGTCCTCACTTATGAATGGTAAGATCCTGTCAGAGTCTTACAGGTAAATAGGTTGATGCTGTTAAAGAAAACAAGAATTTGGATATTTATGTAAATGGGGTAGAAGAGCTCACCAGGCCTTGCAGTGTTACATGGTGTTATGACAAGCTTCCACACTGAGAATTTGTGCTCCTGCACAACATCTGGTAACCATTTCTTTTTGTGAAGCTTGCAAGACACAATGCCATGCCAAAGCTCTTCTGAGACAAGTATGCACTGCAGATTAGGGTGGTTTGGGTTTTTTTTTGTTTGCTAGTCTAACTAGTTTCTGTCTCAGTCTGGAGAACAGGGCTAATCATAGTAAACCAATTTCATAAAGTTGGTCTGGCTCCTCCTGGGTGTTCAGGGCTCCTTTTAAAGCTCTCTGCATCAGCTGACTGCAAGGCAGAATTGCAATAGTTGGCTTCTAAAATAATTTCAATGGATTTTGTCTGGCCTGTTTCCCAAGCAAAAGGCTGATCTTTTAAAAGAGTTCTGCCTTGTGAGAATTAACAGGCTCAGTGTGTTTTACCTTGGGGACCCCTTCAGCTTTGTAATGCCCCAATGAGCTGTACCCTCAGAGGGGCTGCGGCTGGACTGGACAGCGCAGGGTGGGCTGGGAGACACCAGAGCTGGCTTCCTGCCACCAGTTTGCTCTCTTGATCCAGGAGCTGCTGTAAATGACACCAATTTGTCCTGCCTCCTTTGACCATTATGTTATTAGCGATCTTTAGCCACACCTCTAACCAAGTGCCAGAGGGGAAGGTGTTTGTGTAACCTGGGTAAAGGACTACAACAGGTTTCTTAAACCAGTCTTCAGTTGGTCATTCATTAATGATCTACGGGGCCAAGATCTGCTTCTCCACTACTTTGCACCTGAAGAGGTGCCACAAAGATGGGTGAGTTTTAAGGAAAGAAAAAACATTTCCTGTTATGCCACTGAAGTTTTTTCTTGCTTTTCTGCAGGCACCGCCTAGGACCCTTAGACCTCGCTTCAGGAAGAAAAGTACCTCGTCCTCTGCCACTGAAACAATGTGAGTGCAATGAGCCAATAGCACCAAGATCCACAGAATGTCTCTCTTCTGCCTTAAAGAGCTACTCATTAATAATGTAGGAAACAGCAGTGGGATGGATGTGCTTTGATGTACAGCATTGTAGACATGGCCTTTCTCTTTCCTCTCTCTGTATCCTTCTGTTACATGCTTCTTGCGTTTGTCCGTGGCGTGGATAGGACAGTCTGGCAGACACCTGCAGGTTAAGAGTCCTTGTTTCGTTTGCAGAGTGTCCACCCACTCACGCTAATCCTGTAAGGCTGTACATTTACAAGTCTCATTTGTGTCTGCATAGCTCTAGCTCTGTGAATGCACAGTGGAAACAAAAATAATCAGTTATTCATAATGATACATTGACAGTGTATTTATTTATGGCTTTATCATTAATGAAGTGGATTTGCAGAAGCCATGGATTTCTCTTTCCTCCCTTCCTCCTCAAGACTGTGAATGATGTAGCAAATGTCAAAGTACTTTGACTGTACAAAATGTCCAAGATTCATTAGCAAAAGCTGAGCTGCAACTCTGTTTCTCTTTCTGCAAGTAAATCACCTGTTCTGAGAAAATCATTGTGCTAAGACCATAGAGACAGAAACACAGAGGATGAGGAAGAGGTCTGCAAGAGAAAACATATGGTTTCAATGATGTAATGAAGGGGGAGTCTTAATTTTGATCAGACTGAGCCAGGAGAGTATTGTGTGGAAAATGATGGCAGCTAGAAGAACTAGATCGTATTGCTTGTGGCAAATGTTCTACTGCCAGTTTTAAAGGGTAAGCAAGCCAGGCTTATACTAGCTGCAGCGACAGAAGTTAGAATCACTTTAGTGATGCACTTCCAGGGGGAAGTGCACCTTTCTCTCCTGCCTGCAACAGTGTCAGTCCCAGCGCTCTGCTTTCCTGGTGAGGTGCTGCTGTTTTACTTGCACGAGCAGAGCAGGATGCTGGGTCTGAGCTGCTTTTTGAAGCCTGGAGTTTCGCCTGTAGCGTGGAGTTTGGTTAGAACCACAAGAACCAGATGGAGTGGTGTATTTGTATCCATATATAAATGAGAAATATAAAAGAAGAGGAAGACGTGGTAGGGTTTGTGTATTTGTGCTTCAAGTTGGTGTCTCTTGTAAGTGTTGAGCATGTGAGATTCACACATAAATTAATTACGTGGCCCTTTGTGTTTGCTCTTGGACCTGTCACATAGACTAGAAAAACATTTAGCATTATGTAGAACATGCCATTACTAATGGATCAATACACGGGCTTGATGATGAACAGTACTGTTAATCTAGTTCAGGTGCAGCAGTCCAGGATGCCAACAGCCAGCTGGAGTGTATCAGGCTCAGAGATAAATCTGAAGTGGCCTTTGAAACCTTTTCTCTGCCAGGTATGCATCGATAGCCCAGCTGTCCCTGCCTGATGGATCCCTGAGGTTTCCCCCAGAGCTTCCTACATATGTAGGGAAGAGAGAAATAAATTACACGCACACACAAATGTTTATCTGACCTGGCTAGGAAGTGGAAAAAGCAAGCAGGTATTTCCTGTGTCTGCCACAATATTTGGCCTCATTACCTGAGAATTTTATTTCCTTTACATGTGCTAACTCAATCATATTTTGCAATGGCTAAGAAGGAAAAAGTCTTCAGAAAGTAAACTGAAAAAAAGAAAAAACAACAAACCTGTCTAAATAGCAGTTACAGAAGAGTCAGTCCTTGGAAGATACTCAGCAAAAGCTTTGAGGAGCTAAGCTTGTGTGTTTTGTTTCTAAGCAGATTTAGAGTTTATTTGATTTCTTTTGGCAAACATGAAAAAGAACTAGAAAAACTGCCTGCAGTGTTAGCAGAAAATAAAATCCTGTTGCAAGCAAGCTACGTTTCCCTGCTATGCAATGGGCTGCCATAAGATAAAAAAGAAGCTGACAAGTTTGCACTCAATTATGCCAAAAAACCTGACAACATAGAGCTACGTAACATCTGACAAATTCTATTCTCAGACATGCTGTATTAACATTGATTCTCACTAAAATTATTAAATGTGCGTCTAATCTGCTGTTTTACTGTAAACTTGACTGTTTAGCATTTCTTAAGTGCTGAGGTGAAATTGTTGACAAGGGAGTTGCCTTATATCTCTCAAAACATTCACTGTATAAATGAGAAAATAAACCTTTTCATATCTCTAGCAAAAATGTATTAATTTATCAACTGAGCTGTATATTTGTGTATAGATAGACAAGAAATGTGAATGCCTAACCACGTACACTTAGTGCTGTAGTGTTCTGTATACAGAAGAGAACGGTCATTTGCTTTTGATTCCTCATCTTCCACACACAGGTTGTTTACAGGTGTTGCCCTGAGTCTGTCATTTCACTCTTTGGCTACTTGCGTTCATTCAGAGTAAACACCAGACATGGAGTCTTTTGTTCCAGTTTTTCTCTTGAACCTCTGCCAAGGAAGAAGCCCGATGCAGCGAGTTGCCTTCCTGCGCTGATGCTGACCCCTCCTGGCAAACGAGAGTTTGCAGGACTCGAGCAGAGAGGACGCACAAGGCTGAAGTGAAATTTGCATTATTTCGACCAAGTAAAATTGAGGCTGAGGGAAAGGAAACTGCAGCTGAAGACGGTCCATGGAAAACGGGCCAGTGAATTACCTCACCCATTTACCATGAATTCACCTTCATTATGAGGAGAATATGCTTAGAGCAGCTCAGTGCAGTCCTCCATGCCTCCTTTCTTGTTGTAGGGGCCAGCGTCAGCGCAGTTACAGCCATCACCAATTGCTGAATCAGGATCACATCAAATATAGACAAGACAGACTTCATGTGTATCACTGTCACTTTGGAATTAATCCCACACTAACCTAAATTGTGTAAGTAAGTGCAAACCCAGCACAGAAGGAAAGGAGAATCAGCTTATTTATTCCTATTGAGAGGGAGAAAGCTGCTTGGAGAGGTGCAATGCTCCCTAGCCTCATGTAAACAACCTGCTGCCTCTGACTGCTCTCTAAAGTAAGTGTTCTCATGTAGTGATGAAACCCTTGTGCTTGTGACCAAATGCTCGTTAATCACAGCCTCCTTTTTGCTGTTTGTTTTGGGTACCCGTTTTGCATCTAGCACCATATTTCAAATAGCAGAGAACACTACGTTGGGATTCGCGTTTAGACAAACTACTTAAGGATCATAATTGTGCACTTCATGTGATCTCTTTCCCGTGATCGGTAGAAAAGATCTGTGATGAAATGGTACACTTAATGCCTCACAAGGATGGCCACTACAACAGTATTCCAAAGGTTGATGTTTTGCTGGTTTTGTTATACTGCTTGATATACATCTTGAATAAAGTCTTAATCTTTTCTTTAAAAAAAAAAAAGAAGAAAAAAGAAAACATCTTTAGTCTGTTCAATGTATCTGGCAGGCCAGAATAATTACTTTGATTGCTGTATTATTTTTATCTCAATTCTGGCTGACTGTATATAGATGTATTCACTAAGTGCTGCATGTCCTTCAGAACTTCTTTCTGTATTATGAACTGGAAAAAAAAAAATACAGCTACTGAACACTCTGAGTAACTAGTGAATTCATTGAAACGCTACAGCCTTGTACAGCAAACCATCTCTTGCTATACAGGTGGCTCCGGAGCTGACAACCAGGGACTATCTGCTTAATAATGGGTTAGTTATTAGTGAACCTTTTGAAGCTACTGCTAGAAGCAACTGCTTTTCATACACTTGCTGGAGTATCCACTTTGTAGAGAAAACCTCCTGTCTAGCCCTTAGCGAAACCAGAGACTAGTTGCATTGTACACTCCAAAGGGACCCTATGATAAATTCTTGGTTTTGCTCCATATATACACATGATCAGCATGAGGTATAATTAGGCTTAAAGACTAAAAACAAGAAAATACTCAGAATTGGCTGCTGGAGGGTATAGTGTAGGACCCAAAGAATATATTCTACTACTCAAAAACCAACACAGGATACAAAATGTGAGTCCTGTAATGAAGTTTGGTGGCTAATACATTTTTACATCAGTTATAAAAACTGCATGTAGCCATGAAACACTGTTTTGTTTTGTTTTGGTTTTTTTTCTATGCTCTCTAGCATGGAGATATGGCAACAGCTTATCTGGTACTGTGACAGGCAGCAATACTGAAACAGACCCTGCTCTCCTTTCTCCCCTTCCCCAAGGAGACTCCATTCAGTGACCTACCAATAAGTATGGGTACAGCAAAATATATCCTGGGGTTATTTAAGTGTGTTTCTTTTAAAAATTTTAAGATTAAATATGTTGAATTATTGACTTTTAGTGATGTTTAGACTATTCATCCATGTACGTATGTTACACACAACCACAGGAAACCAGAACATGTAGGTGACCAGCTGGACCTCTGCTAAGTAAAATACCAATTGTAGCTCAAGATGATCTTGAACATTCCTTTATTTTGGCCACTGATACTCACAGTTCTTATCAGACGATATGCATATGTTTATTTAGAAAAGCAACAGGTATTACAGATTTATGTTCTAAAATTCAGACCATGTGACATGTACCACCACCTCTTTCCTAGAGTTATGCAAAAATGAAACCAAGATTTCTACACACGAAGATTCGTGCGATCATGATACTTCTGGTAGGGATCATTAACGTACCAATTTCTTCTTTTCCAGAAGGAAGTGGTCATTTTGTCAAGGAGTTTACATTGCGTTCTAGTGCACAACACCAGCTCTCTCAAACGCTTCCTCTGGGCGGCTGACTTCTTCCACAGTTTCTTCTTATAACCAGCCTGTCAGAAGAAAATACACAAAAGACATTTAAGTGGGTGACTGCAAATACATATATACAGCAATACTGATAAGCAAACCAGGACAAATTCCCCACTGTCAGTAAGATGGGAGTGTTTTTACAGAGCTTTTTTAAACTTCCATACTAGCTACTGCCCTGTAACGGAAGGAAAACAATTAGTCCACTGATTGTGAAGAACACGCTTTTATCACAAAGAAAAGTCCTTACCTTTCTCCTAACCCAAAGGCCATTGTGCAGCCGGAGAAACCTATCGATGACAGCCTTCACGGTTTTCCTCTTCCCATTCCGTAAGCTACAGTAAGTGAGAGTCCTCACTGGCTGTTGAAGTATACTTGGAAGTAGAGATGTGACACTAAAAACCACCCCAGAAACAGGGCGGGGAAAAAAAAAAACAAACAAAAAACGAACAGGATTGAAACAACTTTTTCTAAAAGTAATCACTGGATTTTCCACACACAGAGAAATCACAAGTGGCTGTGGCTCGTTGGAAGGTCAACAAGAACTCAGCTAACATTACAGCACACCACTTAAACGAGTGCATACGTGTGAATGCTAACTGCAGTGCTGAACTATAGTCAAAATTAATCTCAAAGTTATTATTCTACACAGAACAGCTTCTTCCATCTACTAAAGGTGGTTAAACACTCAAGAGCAAACATTCAGCTGTTACTGGCATTCAGGAATTACTTTTAGAATATTAATTATCAGCAAGAGGAACAGCGGCAATTACAACAAGGCTGTTTGCAAAGCCTATGCCTGCGAAGTATACTCCGTTTTAGGTCCCGCTTCAAGCATTACGTTTAAGATAAGTGGGAGATTTGGGGCTAAAAGAGAGACCCGTTTGCTAGAGCAAAATTAGCCCAGGAAGCCCTTCAAAGCGGTTTATACGAACCTCCTTCGACCGGCGCAGCCCGTACCTGCTGAGGACCGGGGGGGTGCCTCCCCCCGACAGGTTCCCCCACAGCACCCGCGGTTTCCGCAGCGGGGCGGCCGCCGGTACCCGCACCAGCCTGACGCACCGGCCGGAGAGACCGGTGAGAGTGCTCCCCGCGCCGGGGCAGCGGGCGGCCCACGAGGCCCAGCGACCCACGATCCCTGCGGAGAATGAGACCGTCAGGAGACGCCCCGCGCTGCCGCCCCGCGCCGCCATTTCACAGGC
>NW_010972487.1:3330471-3331045 GCF_000737465.1 Haliaeetus leucocephalus | reverse complement strand
CCGGCTACGGCAGCCTGCGAAGGTCAGGCCGCACCGGGGGCGGGGCGATACCCGGAGCCGCCTCTGACCGCCCCGTCCACTCCCGCGCATGCGCCACCGGGGCCGCCCCCGCGTTCAGGGACACCCCGCCGGCGGCGGCGGGAGGTAGCATTTGCATATGGCCGATTCCTTCCCCTCTGATTGGGCGCGCTGCCCGTCAGTCTCTGCTAGGAGCGGCCACGCCCCTGGCGGAGCGGAAGCCCGAGCGGCCGCCGCGCATGCGCGCTGCTCCTTACTCGCAAGGCGGGCGCGGGGGGGGGGGGGAGGCAGGGGGCGCTAGCAGTTCCCGCGTACGGCGCCTTCCTGCAGCCTGCCCCCGGCCGCCGCCGGCTCCGAGGCCATGCTGCGGGCGTGTCACCGAGCGGGGGTCACCGTGGCCGCGCAGGTGAGCAGGGGCGGCTGGCGGCGCGCAGCTTTTGGGGGGGGAAGCCCCGCCAGCAGTCCTCGCTGCTGCCTGCCCTCCGGCCGGTGAGGCCTGGCTGGCCTCCCGCCTCGCGGGGACCGGGTCGGCCCTAGCCGGGCCTGCCGGTGGGGG
>NW_010972487.1:3206670-3329956 GCF_000737465.1 Haliaeetus leucocephalus | reverse complement strand
GGCCGCCGGTCTCCTCAGCGGCGGGGCGGCCGGGCCCGCTTACCAGCGGGGGAAGGACGTGACCTTGCCTTCCCCGCCGCGGCCTCCTCTGCGCCGCCCCGGCCTGCGGCAGCCGGTACCTCACAACAGCCCTTCCCCGTTTAGAGCCCAGCGGGTCCGACCGTGTGGTAACGACGGGGGGGGTCCCGGTGCTCAGGGTGATGTGTGTGAGGTGCGAGGGGGGCCTGTGGTACCGGGTGGCCGTAACCGGGATCCTTTCGGCCTCCGGGATCCGTTCGTCCTCGCAGTCTGACAGGAAAGAGGAGAGAGGATGCGGTGCCAGGGGGAGAAGTGCCCGCTGGGCGTCTCTTCTGGACCTTCGCCCTCCCTCGCCACCAGAGATTAGGATGATAATATGCTGCGGAGCCTTTTTAAAGCAGTCGGCCAACTTTTAAGAAGCTACGAGGGTTTATAGGTGAGGGCGACTCCTCTGCCAAGGCCCCAACTTGTGTTTCAGGTGTCTGCTTAACAGTAATAAAAACCGATCTGATTAGATCACTTCTGTATACTACTCTACGTTCCACTGTTCGTTACTCTCTATTCACGCGGTTCAGCAAAGGAAAAGCTGTGTGTTCAGCCCCTGCTGGCTCTGTAGTTGAAAGGTAACTGCTTTAAAACTAGCAATCTTTTCCAGTGGGGCAGCTGGCGTTTCCTCTTCTGCTTTGTAAGGCTGGAGGGTTCTCCGGGCCAGGTCATCTGATGCCCGCTAAAATAAGACTCTGGGTTTGCAGCCCTGTGGAAAATTTTAGCTGGGAGTTGAGAAAACAGAAAACAGGCTTGCGGAAGTGTTTATCGCTTAGGACTATTTGCACTTACTCAGCCTTTCAGAGAAGGTGTTCAGAATGACTGTACAGCACTGGAAAAGCCAATGTTGTGCTTTGCAGCTCAGAAGTGTGCCTTCGGTCTAGAAAAGTTTGGTGGAAGAACCATGCAAACACAGAGATGCCACAGCACTTGGTGAAGTTTGTTGTCTGTATCCTTACTTCAGAAAATATCTTTTTTTTTTTTCCTTCATCCCTGCTCGTATTTCCTGATGAGGCTGAGAACAATGGAGATTTACTTTGGACAACAAAAGTGCAAAGAGTTTTTTATGCGTTTTGCTTCTCTTGATTCATATTGCAGGGAAGCTTTGTGGCATACTGTAGTATATACATGTGAAGACAGTTTCTGGTCCTGTGAACTTTCTGCAGCTAAAACTTGGTTCTTTTTGGGTGGCAAAAGAACCAGAAACTGGAAGTAGGAGAGAAATGTTTTAATTACAGTGCTTGTTTTGCAAGAGGTGCAGAATTGTGGACTCTAACCAAGAGGTCCTAATGTGATCTGAGATGATACTAGGTAATTTTTCCACAAGTAGTGAAAACTCCCGTCATGGAAGTACGAGCCTCTGGCTGTTAAGAGGTTGTCATGCAGATGCTGATATCAGGCCTGGAATGGGCACCAACGTGGTGACACCAGGATGCTCCATCTGACTGTGCTGCCTGTTGCCTTGCTAATAAGGGAAGGCATCCTCGCTGCCTGCATCCTCCTGCCTGGGAGAGCGCATTAAACAGACACTTTCTTGCCAGAGTAACAGCGTTGGTATTCTCTACTCCAGCTGTGGTGATCCCCAGGCAGCCACGATGACACAGTTTTTATATCTTCCATGTTCTTGTCTTTACTACCCTGTCTGCACTCTTGTCCTTCTTTTTTTGACACAAGACTTGATGTGTCTCATGTCACAATTAGGAGTTTCTCTCGCCCTGTTCAGTTAGCTAAAGCTCAGGCCAGAGCCTCAGCATCTGTCTGCAGACCTGATGGTGGCATAACTAGAATGACAGCATCTTGCTGGTACCTTGCTATTCATCTAGTGAAACTTGATTGTTTTGCTTTGATACAGCCCAAAAAGAGACATGTGTGGCGGTGGGTTTTTTTTAAATATTAGGAGTAGCAAGTTGTAACAATATTTTTTAAGAATGGAGATAAATCCTTTTTACTTATATGTTATATGGAGACTGACAGCGAGGCAAGTCTGCCCCTGTTTTGCGATGTTAAGATACTCCTTTACAGGTCAAAAAATCCGGTTGTCTTAAGGAGAGCTGGACCTAGTCAGGACTGTGGGATAACGGGTCCCTGAGGATGCTCGGTTGCTTAAGCAGACTGAGAGAGCTGGGAGGCTGAGCGTGGCTGAATGGGGATAGCAAAGCAACTGCTGCTCCCCAAAGCCAGAGCAGTGTGATGGTCTAAGTACAGAAAATCCCAGTGGAGAGCTCGTCGTGGAGACTGGGAAAAATTTTATCCTTCTCTCCGACTGTGAGCTCTCTACGTGGAGGATCAGTAAGCTTGTTAACAAGTAAATTGAAGCTCTGGCTTTGAGAGAAGTGGGTCTTCATCATAGCGATTTCATAAATATTTTCAGCTACATGTGCAGTGCTGGAGAGAAGCTCTTCCCGTATTTGGAGTATTTCTGTAGTTTTCTTTGAAAAGAAACAGAGGGCTTTTTGTAAAAAGGTACAATATTTGGCAGAAGTCTTGAGTAATGGGAAATTAATTTGAGTTCTGTGGTCAGATATCCTTGTTACACCTAACATCTATCATAATAAAGACAAACTTCCTCTGAAGTTTCTGGTTTGCTCTTTCTGTTTAAGTACACAAATCCCATGTTGCAGAAAACCGTACATGTCTTGCGAGCTTCATTCTGTGCAAATTCTGGGTCAAGGTGCTTAAATCTGGTGACTAGGAGAGGTTTAGCTGGGACTGCATGAAGAGCAAAGGATGGTGTGTCCTGTGTCTGGTTATTTGAAGTTATGTGTGACGCATAAGCCTGCAAGGCAGACTTTATTTTTTTAATGATGTTCTGCCATGCTGTGCTGTACCTGTCCTGAGTGCTTTGCCAGGGGGACCTCACGTGGATAACCTCAAATGTCAGATTCACTGGGGCTCTTAATATTAACTGGAGTGAAGGTATGATACACCCTGCAAAGTGATTCTCGTGGTGATATAACAGTAGATAACGAATATAAAATAATAAGCATTTAAGACGTTAGGTGAAACAAATAGTACATAGAACTGCTGGAAGAGGAGGAAGAAGTGGCGACAGCTGTCCTGCAGTGCCGTTGCTACAGGGTTCTGTGCTGTCTGTCTTATCAAAAGAGTTTTCTTTATCTTCTCTTCTGCAGGACAGCAAGTGGTTTATTTCTGCCTTTTACGTGCAACGCATGTGTGATGCATTTCTTCCAAATCCTTTGAGGCATTATTACAAATAAATAACAAGGGTCTAAAAAATTACAAACTCCTAAGAATTATGCAAAGGGAAGATTAGCAACTACCATTTCCAAATTACAGTGATACAGCAAATATAAGCAAGATTATTATGGTGGCTGAAAGAGAGCAGTGCTTCTTTAAAAAATTGACTTTTAAAAAATCAGTGATTTTTGGAGGTAATCTTGTATTTGGATGCAAGGGAGAAAAATTAGACTTGGACTTCTGCTTGTAAAACATTGGTACCTAAAGGTTTTTGGTTGTTGTTCTCCTGGCCAGCTGTGGGAATTTCTGTTTGTTGCAGCATCTTGAAAGAAACAGCTGGTGGGGGCTTGTTTCGGGTTTAGGTTATTGCTCCCATTGCTATGTGTACACTAGCGCGAGAGTCTGACAGCGTAGACTGAGCACCTGCATTTTGGTTTCTCTCATTTTGATGAATGATGAATAAAAATGAGGATTTGGCTAATCACAGAACAGCCCTGCTTGGAAGAGACCTTGAAATTTTGTCTGGTGCAAAGAGCATCTGGACTAAAAACGATAATCCCACCAAAAAACCTCCTTCTGGTGTACAAAGCATAAATGCTGAACAAGAAGCAGCAAGTTTTCTCCTCTGCCCTGCTACCTCCCTAAGTGCAGCCTGTTCCTAAGCGCAGGAGCAGATGTGTGTACTGAAGGTGAGAGAACTAAGCGGTCAGGGTGTTATTTGCCGTCACTAGGTGTGAGTAGGGGCTGTAGCCAACATGAAAATAGATGAACTGGCCCAGGCACCGAGGTTACAGTTGTGGCAGCTTCAGTTGCCTGAAGTTCCGTCTTGCTGTGGCGCAGGGTGTAATAACCTCCAGAAAGCCTGGCAAGGGGCTGGGGAGTGATGGCTTATTTCCAGGTGACCATTAGGCAAAATAATGTAAATCCAGGGTGTGGGAGGGGACTGAAAGTGAACAGATCAATAGAAAATACACCTCACCCCACCCCCATTTTATTGGGTTGGGCTGTACACATAATGCTCAAATATTATGCTCATCCTATGCTTCATGGTGTAATAGGATGTATTGAGACTCGGAAGCATGTCCAGCAGTTAAGTACAAAATTCTTTAAGAGGCTTTTATTAGTGGCGTTCCATTTGAAAGGACTGGTGGAGCCTTGGTGTATGCTTCTGGGGCAATCAAGTCTAATAATCAAAAACATTACAGAATATATTTATTGTTTTGTCGCCCATTCTATCCATTGTAAACCAGAAAATCAACCACGGAGCGCAGCTAGGGCTCATGAAGGTCTCGGGTAAGAAGAGCACATTTCCTGTTGCTGTACACATGCTCCTGTTACTAATTAAAAAATTCTGGCTGCTGTTCTGGAAAGAATAAGAATTCAGTGTTCCTGCTTCTCATCTCTACGCTGTTGGACAAGGATGGGGCCTAAACCACAAGACTTGTACTTGTTACTTATTGCTGTATGCAAAAGGAAATAGAGAAATTTATCTTCTGGGGGTATGTTGTAGTGAAGCATCTCCCAGTTTTCCTTTTTTTTTGTTTTGTTTTGTTTTGTTTAAAGGAAAATTTCCTAGTTGGCCAAAATATCTAAACTATGGGAAAAGTTCTTTTTGTGCCTTGTACACTGATTTCCCATGAGTCCTGTATTTCTCTCTTAACAGTTCATGTGTGGTGAAAAAAAAAAACCACCTGAGGGGGACAGTGTTTTTCCCTCTGTAGGCTGGAGCAGCTTAACCAGTCCTTCTGGTAAATCTTAATTTTCAGCTAAAATATAAAGAAGATAAAAATCTTGGGTAATGTGGTTTTTGTTAAGTAGAATATAATGAAATATCACTCTTCGTATAGTAATTTCATTTATATTATAATCTGATGACTTTCTGGAAAGTGTATGCGTTGTTAATTCTTTTAAAGTGGAAGTCTTGGTTTGGAAGCTCAAGGAGAACTGCTTGTATGTCTTCAGAAATAAAAATAGTTTTAGGTATTAAATATATTTTTTAATAGTTTTAAGTGTTTAAACAGCTGTTGTTGTCTTCTGCACTGCTCGCAGCTGAGCTGTTCTAGCGCATGAGATTGTTGAAGAGAATCTGAACTATCCCAGTTGTACTGCCCAGACTGGAGGTAGGGAACATAAGTAGGCAAAAGAAATGCAGAAATAAGCTGGAGTAGGTGGTGTTTGGGTTTTTTTGGCTCGTTTTTCAAAATGCCTAATTACTCCCTTAAAAGTCCTTAACCTACAAGCTGCATGCGAGAAAGCTCTCTTTGTTTAGGGAAAACAGAGTCCAACATCACTGCTCCAGTGTCGGCTGCCACTTTCCTTCGGAGGGCATGCAAGACGGAGCAAACTGATCTGATACTGCTGTTAAGGTGAAGAGAGGTTTAAATGTGCTCACTGCTTAACTCTTGCCTCTTCCACCCCTTGCAGAATAGCCGGTGTGGGAGACAGTCACTCCGTCCATTACGACTGTACCGTGGATATGCTACCCCACCAGGAGAGTCTAGGTACGTAGAAAGTTTTGGAGGGTGGAGTTGGTTCTTCTGTTGCATTGACCAAGAGGGAATCTGCTCCTTAGTTTCACGTGAGAGCAAATTGGTAGTGGTGGGATTTTTTTTGTTGCGTAACTCTTATTCTCATGGTTTTGTGTGTTCCTCGTTAGATTCAGTCAGGTTTAAATGAAGCTAATCAAGATGATCAGTATTTAGAAGGAGGGTTGTGGGTTGCCATCTTATCTTTGGGTTAGTCATGAACCAGTATGGTACCAGGGATTTGCTGGTGCTGAAAGTGAATTAAAGTGGGTGCTGGGTTTGTTGGCAGGCTTCTGGAACAGAGTGGTTGTCCCCAGCTGTAAGCTAAAGACTCACAAACTGTTTGATGTTCGTCACATAATACAATTGATATAAATTTCACTCTTCTTTCCCCCTCAGTGTTTCTGTAGGCAAAATCATTGGTGCAGGTGTCCTGTTTGTGGGTGGAGGAGTAGGTGGAACCGTCCTGTATGCCAGCTATGATACGCAGTTCCGGGAGAGTGTAGAGAAGGCCGTTCCCTACTCTGATAAACTCTTTGAGATGGCACTTGGTCCTGCACCTTATAGCGCACCGATGCCAAAGAAACCGGTAAGTGTTTCTGATTCATCCTCACCCTTTTTTTTTTTTTTTTTTAAGAGAGCATCTGCTCTTAGTTTTCAAATTCTGATTAATTTTGCTGTGTCATAAGAATTTAAGAATTTTAAGAATTTGTAAGAATTCTTAAATTAAGAAGGTTTAAGAATTATGAACTGAGGTACTACTTTGTTCTGCATAACAGTGATGCTTGTATGTTTCCCATTTATCATCTTGTGATTATGGTCTGTGGGTTGTAAAACTGTTATTTTTATTTACAGTAAAATAATTAGTAGGATCCTAACTGAATAGCTGTTCTCCTTATATGTAGATAAATTGGGGGGAGAGAAAGGTAGGTGACGCATTGGAATTCAACTGTTTTACTGTGGCTAGAGTTTCAGCGTAGCTAGCGATGTAGCAGGATTAGACAATGTTTATTCTAAGCTGAATTTATTTTAAAGAAAACTGAGAACTTTTCAAATTGATAAAACTTTGAATGGCACAGAGCCATGCGTAAGCATCATACTTTGAAATCTTAGTGGCACGACCCTGCAGAAGGGAAAACCTGATGCTGCTTTCAGCACAACTCTGGAAATTCAATCTGGAAGTTTCTCTG
Organism: Haliaeetus leucocephalus; assembly: GCF_000737465.1. NCBI lineage: Eukaryota > Metazoa > Chordata > Aves > Accipitriformes > Accipitridae > Haliaeetus > Haliaeetus leucocephalus. The sequence goes on along the minus strand of NW_010972487.1, from coordinate 3,322,980 downwards.
TTCCTGCATCTGAAAGCAAACGCTTCCCAATTATCCAAGGATGCTGAAAAGCTGCTTTGGCCAGGGCTGTCCTGAGCTTTCAGAAGCCATTTGACCTTCAAGAAGCCCAAAATATTTTTAACTGTAGTTTAAGAAAGCTGTTTTTTAATGAATGGGAGAATACCAGTTAAACAAAACTGTACCTCTTCTGGTTTTAGCTACGCTTGACTTGTGATCATCCAAGCTCTTAATGCCTCCCAGGCACTAGTCAATTTTGCAAAACAGACCGGTCAGATGGCAAAGTTATCACTTGCCCAGTCATGGCTCTAACTCATATGCTTTTACTTTTACCTTGTGGCTTTGCATGATGGATATTAAAGGGTTAATATCTTAAAACCTTGCAATACTCTGCACTTGAGTAAGTGTTCATCTGCCTTGAACGCTAGCATCTGAATCTTTTCAAAGGGAAATCAGTGAAGACATGCAACTCTGATTCTTCCATGCTTGTCAACCACACACCATGCCTGTAGCATCTTCTGTTCAGTGATACCCAGATAAAATCATCACGTTTATTCTTTTTTTAAAACATATCTTTAATTATGCAGTCATGTGTCTTTAAAACAATTATATATTTCTTCTACTCAACTTCAAAAGGAATTGCCTAGAAACTGGGCAGGGTGGGAGGGGTGACACCCATAAGTGTTGGTGGACAAAAAATTACAATTGAGGGAGCAAGCTGTTGGAGCGCTTACCTGAAAACTGAAGCTGGGTTGGGAAGACTGATGGCCTAACTTGTTTTGGCAATAAGTGCTCAAGAGGTTTGAAACGAAGAGAAGTGTCAACTGAATTAAGTTAAGATATACCTGTATGGAGTAACTAATGTCCAAGGGGAAATAATTGAAATCTGCTTTCTGGAGTTGTTTCAGACTTTCATGTGCCTGTGATTTTTATAGTTTCTGCATTATCTGAAGTGTTCAACACACTCAGAAGTGTTTGGAATATTTGGGGCATGGAAGTACTTGCTTTTTATGCATACCTTAACAAATATTTATTTGTAGTGAATACTGCCACTACTATACCTTCAGTTTTGGAGAGGTGAAAATTGTAAAGATTCCTTCTAATTTAAAAATCAAGGCAAGAAATTATATGGCCTTGCTACTGTTTTCATGTGTACCTTGAAGTTTATATTTATGATACAGTCGTCTGGATGTGGAAATGTTCTTTTCTGTTATAATGGAATCGGTGAGACATAGGCTGTTTGGAAAACTGATGATATTTCTTGTTTTTGATTTTTCAAGGTACCGCAAGGTCCACTGAAGATCTCATCTGTAGCAGAAGTAATGAAAGAGTCTAAACAGCCTGCTACCAAACCCCAGAGGAGCAAAACAGAAGCTGTCGCTCCTTCAGAGGAAAAAGAAGGTAACTTTACAGAATGTCATGTAGAGAGAAGCTAAAGAATTAATGATCTCTTGCATCATATATCCTAGGGTAGATTAAAATAGTCCTTTGGAGTGGTTGAAGATGAGTATGTTAGAATTTCTTAGAAATAATGTTAGTTTCTTTTCAGTCATGAGAAAATCTGTCTGAAATGGCTTTAGCTTTTTTTTTCTGGCTATTTTTTTTGGAAATGTATTTACTTTATAGGATATTTGGAATCTAACACAAACAATGACTGCACAGGTGAGATAGGAGACTCAGCAGAAAGAGCACTCTGGGTGTTGCACTCTGAGGCCATTTACCTCTTCTTCTCTGTGCAAGTGAAAGAAGCTTAATTTTGGATAATCACTGAGGTACTGTAAAGCCAGATCAAATGGAACTGGTTTAGAGAGGAGCAGTTGTGACATCTTTCTACATTTGTCTCTCATGGCTGTGTGTGTGTGTATTTGTAAGCAATACCTGGTTGCTGTTTGTCCAGGAAATTCTCTTTTTCTGGAAATAATATTAGTGTCCAAATGATGTTTCTGCAGAGGAAAAAAAACCTAAGTCTTGTATCTGTGTTCTTATATTATAGCTCGTATATACTAACTGATTTTGTTCTATTATTGTATTTAACAGCGGGCAAGGCTGCAGCTCAGATCATCTCCGCAACAGGTGTAGCCATGTCAGTGCCGGCTCCGGGGATACAGACTGAAGAAGGTGAAAAAGATCATATCAACACGATGAAGAAAAACAAAATCCTGTAGCTTCGAGTGCATAAATTGTTACTTCTGTGTTGGTATTTGTCAGTTTTTAAAGGTGTGATTCTCTCTGCCTTTTGCAGAAGAAAACTTCCATCATCTGTTAATAGATTTTTAACATACTAAGAAGCTGAGGTTGATACCTGGGACAGGTGTAGGTGTGAATGCAAGAGGAAGGGAAGAAACTGCATTTATTGTTTAACTCAACAAGAAACGCTAGCTTCTATATGATAGTCTCTTTCAGTTGAGATATTAATTTCCTTATGAATGAACACATTTCATAGAAAGTATGCCAGCAATAAGCAAATACATTCTTCAGAGTTAGCATCAGCATTATTAAAAGGTAACTTGATGGGTTTTGTTGCAGCATGAGTCTGAGAGCTGAGAGGTCTGGGTGCTCTCCTCAGTTCAGATGCAGACTGCTGTTGGTCTTGAGAGAATTACTTAGGTCAATTCTCACTCTTAAGGCATTTTAAGTAGCCCTAGGCTAGGGAATAGAGTATAATTGTGATTCACTATAGCTCCCTCCCTAATCTTTCTTTACTTTGGCTGGACTCTTCAAGCATGCCAAAGGAGAACTGAAAAAAAGAAATAAGAACACATGTTCACTTTAAATTTAAACTTGGCACTGTAAGTGTTTTCCAGTTCTTGCTTTGCCTTTCACTTCTGAATGTTGTATATTTTTGTAACTAGACAACATAAAATCTACAGATGCATGTGAGGTATCGATGCTACTATTTTTAATTTTAAGAATATTTGAGACTGGCCTTTGTAGTTATGGGTGTAAAAAAGTTTGATGTAGTTTCAGCATGGCTTCATGCAGAATTCAGATTTATAAAGTGATACTGACTATAAAAACCAGCTTTGAAAAGAAAGTTAATTCTTTACAAGTAATCCATATACTAATATGGACTCTCTGATAAAACGGTATAACTCTTTTTACTTCTGAATAGGTAAAGAACATGAAGGTTCCCATGCTATAAAAGAACGGTCACCAGAAGAAGTTGCAGCCCGGCTTGCCCAGCAAGAAAAAGAGGAGAAAGAGAAGATAGCGGGTAAGTCCATACTGATAGTTTTCCTATATGTGTTACACATGAGAGAAGAATTGTTGGACTGTATTGGCTTTGGAGTTCTAAGTTGCTTGCATGCCTTTTTCTCATTGTCCCTGTGTTGTGTTGGCAGAACAAGTGGTGTTGAAGCTTCTTCCACCCACTAAGAAGTAACTGATAGTGAAAGAATGATGGAAAATTTGGGGTTGGAATGGACCTCCAAGGTCTCTAGTCCACCCCCTGCTTGGAGAGTTGGGGCATGTTGTTCAGGGCCTTCTCCCCTGGAGGTTTGAAGCTCTCCAAGGATGGAGATTGTTCCACCTTTCTGAGCAGCTTTGCCAGTGCTTCTTATGATGGAGGACTTGATACATCCAATTAATTTCTCTTGCTGGCACTTGAATCTGTTGCCTCTTGCCCTTTCTCTGGGCACCTCTGAGAAGTCTGGTTCAGTCTCTTCTGTGACACTCCTTTAGATGTGGAAGGCATTACTTAAAATACCCCTTCGGCTTCTCTTCTTTAGGCTAGAACAAGCCCGGATCCCTCAGCCTCTCATCTGTGTCATGTGCTCCCATCCCCTAACCATCTGAGTGCTTCTCCAGTGCTCACTCCCTGGTTTGTTTGTACCTTTCTTATACTGAGACACTGTATTCCAGATGTAGTCTCATCTGGAGTCTCTGACTCCACTGACGATGTAGTCTCTAAGTGCCAATTAGAGGGAAATCATTCCTTCACTTGATCCATGGGATGTGCTCTTGTTTGATGCAGCCCAGTTAATGGCCAGGACTCATTGCTGCCAGAGCACGCTGTTGACTCGTGTTCAGTTTGCCATCGTCTGGGTTCCTCAGGTCCTTGCCTACAGAGCTGCTGCTTAGACTTGTTCGATAGTGGTTCAGGGACGGTATGTCAAGGCGCTGTGAAGAGTTGCCTGTAGGTTCTGGGTTGGGAACTATGACAGTTCCTTGCTTGGGTTCTAACTCAGACAGACCTATTAATCCAGCTGTATTACTGAGAGGTGGTCTGGTCCCAAAGCTCATGTCCTCCTTGTGTCTTGATCAAAACAAAGAGTTTTGCTTCCCCCTTCACCCCCCACTTAGTTTGTTAGATTTTAAATACTTCTGGGCTGTTGTTTGGTCTGGGTTTGGCTGCAGCACAGTTGTTTAAATCAGCAGTTTTGGGTCTTTTCCTGGTTTGCTTCAGGGGAGGCCAGAAAAATAGAGAAATTTTTTTTGGTAGATGGTGTTTTGCTGTCTAGCATGTCTGGGCAATCTGTAACCAGCTACCTTGATATTTACCTTCTGAAAGCAAATGCAGCTCAAGCTGCAGATTGCTTGCAGTGTTAGAAAACTTCCGTATCGTCCTCCAGCCAGTGTTGATGAGGACAAGAGGGAGACCAGCCTCTTGGAGGAACAGATGGGCGAAGGACGACTTCTGACTTGGGGCAGTGCAAGGGCTGCTGATTGCAACGGCTCTGTAGACCTTCTGTGGTGAGGGAAGGAGTCTTTGGGGGTGGGTAGGCTAGAGGCATTGACTACAAGGATGCTGAACAGAAACTGTATTTAAAGAAAGTGGCAGTTTACTGCTAACATGGGTGTAGCCAGTGAAAATAGGCTTGAAAGGGAGTTTAACCGGACTGAGGCCACGTATTGGACATGCTTCAGCCTGCTGTGGGAGCTATGGCCATTTTATTTTACTATTCTCTTTGTGCTTGGAAAGGGCTGATGGTGGAAGAGGCGGTGGCACAGTGTGCTGTGTGTGATCTGACCTGTCCGACTGCTGTGCACGTGAAATGGGATCTTGGCAGATGTGTTGACCACACTCCGACTTCCCTCTGAGTGCTTCGGTCCTCAGCCAAAGTCCGAGCCTTGGGCTGTTGTGGCACACAAGGGATGAGAAGGATGTACAAGCTGGGACTTAATGGGCTCAGAGTAGACATGCTGGTTGTGGTCTGCTGCTGCTTGCTTCTGTTCAGAACTTTGTGTGGTATAGAAGAGCAACACGAACAGAAACAAGAGGCTTGGCATTAGTTGTCTGCTTCATACAAGGACTTTTTTTGCAAGTGAAGAAGTTGAAATGTTACACTGAAAAAATCCAGAGGAGTATTTACTGGAAAGGTGGGTTTACTTACCTACTACTTAGAAATAAATGGCTCATTCCAGAAAGACAGATATTGCTTGGTCTGATTAACCATTCTGGTTTGGTTCCTGCTTGAATAATTAATAGCTCATTTGTGCTTCTATACCAATAGGAATAGATAGTTGAGTCCACCACCTTCTTGGGTAGGAAGAATAACTCTGCTTTTGGAATATATCATTCCTTGTGGAAGATAGGAAAATTTACTTGTTTCCTCTTAATAACCATTGTAACAAATGAAGATGGAAAATACCTATTGGATTAAATGTACCCACCTGCAGAAACATGGTAAAGGTCTTCCACTGAGTAGCTTTATTGCTCTGTCATGGTTTACCCCCAGCCAGCAACTAAGCACGATGTAGCTGCTCACTTACACCCCCGCCACCTCCCAGTGGGATGGGGGAGAAAATGGGGAAAAGAAGTAAAACTCGTGGGTTGAGATAAGAACGGTTTAATAGAAAAGAAGAAACTAATAATGATAATGGTAACACTAATAAAATGACAACGGTAATAATAAAAGGATTGGAATGTACAAATGATGCGCAGGGCAATTGCTCACCACCTGCCGACTGACACCCAGCTAGTCCCTGAGCGGTGATCCCCCGCCCCCACTCCCCCCAGTTTAGACACTAGATGTGACGTCCCATGGTATGGGATACCCCGTTGGCCAGTTTGGGTCAGCTGCCCTGGCTGTGTCCTGTGCCAACTTCTTGTGCCCCTCCAACCTTCTTGCTGGCTGGGCATGAGAAGCTGAAAAATCCTTGACTTTAGTCTAAACACTACTTAGCAACAACTGAAAACATCAGTGTTATCAACATTCTTCGCATGCTGAACTCAAAACATAGCACTGTACCAGCTACTAGGAAGACAATTAACTCTATCCCAGCTGAAACCAGGACATGCTCTAAGTGCAGACTTACACCTTAGTACTCCTCTAAATAAGAAGCGTGTTCTGGCAACCTTTCTTCCGTAGGCTGCAGTGGTAGTTCCTGAACTGACCAATTTTTTGGGGTCATAGAAAACATCATAAGGAGATGAAGAGGATATAATGTGTTATTTTACTAATTCTAAGGCTCTTTTCTTTATAGTTTAATTCAGCTAATTCATTTTTTTCTAGCCCTTGCTGAAACTCTAGAAGGAGCCCTAAGTGCAACAGCTCGTATAACCCTTCAGGCGATTACTGCCCAGGAGTCTGCTGTGCAAGCAGTGAATGCCCATTCACAAATACTGAAGGAGGCCATGGACAATTCTGAGGTAAACTGGACAAATGGGGACAATTTTTTTTTTTGTACTGTGTTCAGCAAAACTTTTCACAATTAAAGATAAAGTTGGAAGCTTTTCTTGCAACGTCTTTACTTTCATCGCAGTTTTAACTGATCTTTCCACTTGTGAAATGCAGTGTAGTTGAATAATACATGGGATTTGCTTTTGAATTTTTTTTTTTCCAACTTCTTTATTTCACTTTTGAAAGAAGAAAAGTTCAAGTTAATACATTGATAGTCTTCACGTTGTATTTTAATTCATTGTATTTTAATTCCCAAGCCCATTTTTTACCTAGATATAGTTAGGGTATCATGCTGTACACCCTGACAATTCCATTGAACCATTCCCTTTGCCAAAATCTTGTTGCTGGATTGTTCATTTCTTGTCTGGAAATGCATAGGGGATGCATGAGCAATACCAGCTTGTGGTTCTGATGTGCTAATGCCAGGGTTTGTGTGGAACCACTGCTTCCTGTTCAGTTCTGGAGCAGAGAATATAATTTAGTGGTTAATCAAATGCACAGGGGCATATGGGCAACTAAACAAGCACTCGAGATTTAATCTAGTAGTTAGAAAAACAAGTATTGTAAGAGTTTGCTTTTAAGCTTAATACTTAAGCTTACTTTAAAATTAAGCAACTTTTAAAGTATTATGGTACTTTAAGTATTAAGCTTAAAAGCAGTTTTAAAGTATTACAGTACTTTAATACATGTAGAGATTTCCCCACAAAATGTTGCGGCACGATACAGTGATCCTCACACAAGCTCTTCTGTGTGAACAAATGGCTGTTGATCAGGTGGAAGAAAAACATTAAGAACCAAACAAAACCAAACCCAAATGTTGGAAGAGAAAAATCATTTGTAAAGCTTCCAGCTGTGTTGTTGGTAAAACACAAGAATATTGCTCAGTTTGAGTGAAATGTGTAGCCATGTGTGAATCTCTACAGGCTGTCATTTTTTCTGATAACTCTTATTTAGTGATTGTAATGACCCTAATTAGCAATCTGTGCTTCTTAGGCTGCTGGGGAGAAAAAATCATCTCAGTGGCGCACTCTGGAGGAAGCGCTGAAGGATCGGAGGAGAGCAGTGGACGAAGCCGCTGATGCCCTTCTGAAAGCCAAGTAAGTTGCTTGTTTTTAAGGCTTATCAAGTGGTAAGTTAACATCATCCATGCGAGGGCTGGCAGGCACTAGATTTGTTTCTAGAAAGTATGCAGTCACCTGTGTTCATATTAAACTGACGTGTTTGTGACAAATCAAAAAAAGGTTTCATACACTAATGAATATTTTAATTTGCAGTGTCTACATCTTAGGTGCCTGTGCGCATAGTCCTCACTGTACCAAGGAGTCTGAAACAGTCCTATTTTTCTGTTTAAGAACTTCTTTATCTCCTTAGTACTTACATACAGTGTTAGTAAGTTCAAGATTTAAAAAAAATAATCCATAATCCTTTTAGTATTATTTTTGGATAATTTTTGTCAATATTAAACCTATTGTAAGAACTCCATGACTGCACACTCTGTATTAAGTCAGTAACATCACTAGTTTCTTTTAGTTGTAATAAGAAATTAAACCTTACGGCATCATTTGGCAGTTCCATTTGTCAGCAAAGTTGCTTTTAAGGTTAGATTTTTACTAAGCGTGCATCTAAGAAAAACTTGAATTCTGAAATGGAGCATTGCTTGTACCCAAGGTTCTGTATGAACCATGTTGATGTGCATCGAGTCTGGTGTGCAGGCTCATTGTGTAGGGATTATAGCAGCCAAAGTAAGATGACAGACAAATACCTCCAAGTTGCCCTTGTGATGAGGATAGAAATAAATTTGGAAACCATTTGATGCTTCTGAGGCTGAGAGGGCAACATCATCCTTGAAGCTGCACAGTTGCTATTTAAGTTTTAAATGTCTCTTATCTTTGAAGTTGCTGTGCTGACTAAAAATAGTTAGGTGTAACTGAGGTTTCAAAGAGTAAAACAAAGCTAATGCAAACCCCAGATGCGCTAGCTTTCATTCTCTATTGCTCTACTGGATGCCTTCGCTTTTATTTATTTACTTAACTTATTTTAAATCTTGTTCCTTATTCCAATGAGGTCATTAGAAACAAACCTCCATTGGTTTGAATGGATTTGGAAAAGGAACACTTTTTCACTTTTTCCTTAATTTCCAGTTATGCTAGATGAAAGCAGTTCGTTCTTAATTACAAAAAAAAAATAATCTATCTTTACAGAGCTCTATAAATTTTCTCCCATCCTCATTTACCTCCACCAGTCACCATGTCCAAAACACTTCTGCAAGAGTAAGCCATCTATATTAAAAATGTTTCCTTGATACTCTGTTATGTGATGGAAATGTCTGCCCTCTAATACTAACTTAGTTTTACTAATACTAACTCCTTTCAGAGAACTGTCTTTGATCTTCCCCTTCCAGCTAAGTCTTGAGTACTAATTGCACTATAAATAATTCTCATTTTACATGAAATAGACACACTGACATCTCTAGGTTTCAGGCTGTGGAACAAAAATAATCTTTAATCACAGCATCTTAGCCATAGAGCTAGATGTAGATGGGAAGCACCAGTAGAGTTATCCAGTAGTTCTTACTATAAATACAGACAGCATAAAATAAACTTTTCTTTGGGGTTTTGTTGTAAGACCTGTATGCATTATAATTAGCAGCTGCTTCTCTTTTCAGAGAAGAGTTAGAGAAGATGAAAGGTGTAATCGAGAATGCCAAGAAGTCTCAGATCGCAGGAGCCAAATCTCACATTATTGCTGCAGAAGAAAATCTTCATCATATGATAGTTGACTTGGACAATGTTGTGAAAAAGGTAATGCTTCCACAGGCTGTTTCTAATTGCCATTAAAGTAAGGACTACTTGGCAGCTTGCTTTAAATTGCAAATTCTGTACTTTTTTAGCCATACTCAGTCTTTCGAGCTGATTATACTACCAGTAATCAGACCTGACAAGATCTTTGTGAGAACTTGAACTCTGTCCTGAAAGAGTCTCCAGCCAGCTTGATGGGTGTCAGTCCCTTCTGTGGGCGACTTGTAATTCTTTGTTTGATTCCAAGAGGAATTTAGCATAAGGTTAGGGAGGAGTAGGAGCAGTGTGTGCTAATGACTTGGTAAGTCACTTCACAGCTCAGAAGACTGGGGAAGAAATGTAAAGGTGAAATTTATCTCCCTTTGCAGGACAGCTGATAATTCATCAGGTGCATTTTGAGTGAATTTAATGGGAACATCAGAACTTACTGAGAGGAGGGCAGCTGTCATGAGATTAGCTTATTATGCCTATATGGTAGCTGTAAGCAGAGAAAAAAGAGCTAGAGATCCTTAAAGATACAAACTGAATTTAAGATACTCTTTTGGTCCTGTCTGGGCTACAGACTGGCTATCTTGTTACAGTATGCATGTGAGACGAAACAGGTTAGTGGTAGTTCCAGCAAATAATTATTGTATACGAGAGGTTTGATATCACAAAGTGGGGTTTTTTTCTCCTCCAAGTGAGTTTGCTTTGGTTGGGCTGGAGGGTAACGCGATCTGTCTCTAACTCAGGGGCTAGCTTTAAATTACATATGCCTCCATGTTCTCAACACTTGCCTTGAAAAATAAACTAATCTCATTTTTGTTTGTTACAGGTTCAGGCAGCACAATCTGAGGCCAAAATAGTAGCTCAATATCATGAGCTTGTGGCTACAGCTAGAGAAGAGTTTCAGCGAGAGCTTGACAGTATCACCCCCGATGTACAGCCTGGCTGGAAGGGGCTAAGTAAGTCTGCCACTCCAGGGTTACTTTGTGCTTGTTACACTACAAACGGCAGTGACCGGCATGTTTCTGTAACTACGGCCACTGAATGGAATGTCCAGTGTCCTGTTTTCCATGTTTGGCTGGTTTGAAGTGAAAATCAGTTCACCACTAAAATAAGTAATCTAAAGCAGGTGTTATGAAAAGGCTTAATTTTGGAAACTACCTGTGCTGCATTGGAAGTTTCACATACTACAGCTCTCTTCCCTCCCGTGGTATCCCAGGGAGAGCCTGGTCACTCCAGATTTGGGTCAAATCTGTGAACTTGCTGATGGAGTATTTGTCTGGTTGACTCTCTGTGATTATAGGTATTCTAATACACCATTATTACAGAGTGATAAAGAACTCCCTGAATTTCTCCACATCGTCACCACTAAAATGATAGATACACTCAAAGAAAGAATTCAGTGTTCATACACTACGTACCCCAGTATATATTATTTCTAAATTAAATTGACACAGTAACTTACCTTGAACAACAGCCAGTGCTGTGCAAAAGCAGTGAATAGGCATCTTATGGATTTTTTATGCCATTAATACTACCAATTACTTGCCTGAGATCTGAAATCTCACGAGCTTGTATTTATTTGAGGTACTTGGGTTTTTCAACTTGAGCTGTTTTCTGCTTTCCTTATAACAGAAAAAAGTGTGAAATGTGATTCAAAAGCATAGTTAGTCTGTTTCTCTCTTACTAGAGGAATAAATGTATTATCTTGAGCTATTGGAAATGTTCATACACCACAGTGTTGCAGAAAGCAAGCAGGAATGGAGTGGAACTCATGATGAAGTCATGATGGCTTAACAGTCAGCTCATCCACAGTAATCCCCTCTGCACACTCCTTGCCCAGAGGTACCATTACTTAACTTAACGACTTTCATTTAAAGATAAGCGAAGCTGCGGAAGGTGGAGTGTGTGCATATACCATTACTGTGGATAAATTACTGCAAGAACTCAAGCGTGGTACGTCCATGGAGCAATTACTGCCTGTTGTAGTTCAAAAAAATTAGCTCCCTAAAAACATTTCCCAGATATTTTCAATCAGAGTTTTAACATAAAATGTACTAAGTCATCTCAAACTTTTCTAGCCTTGGTGTTCAGAGGGAGCTGTCGTAACTTTATTTCTGAGTTAGAATAGATTTCTTTCTAGATGCGATAACTACTATTTGAAAAAAAATGTGGTGTTAATATTGCCTAATAGTCTTCTTGAAGTATATTATGAAGAATTACAACTTACTCTTTCTTAATACTAATTTATGCTTTAGAAATGTGGACCATAGTCCACAAAATCACTTTCCTAGCTGAATGAATACACCAGATCTCTGGAATGGCCAGTTTTTGCTTAAAAACAACCAACCAACCGCCCAGTACATGTGGGGAAAACATTTTAAATGAACAAATTGTTTGTGGAGTTTGCTTTTGGGGTATTAGTGTTGAAGACAAAAATTTATTTAGGCACCCTGGAGATGGAGCTGCCTTTCCTTGTGCAGGATAAAGGGAGAACGTCTTGCGTTTTGTGACCACTGCCCTTTTGAGGAAGGAAAGGGAATATCCCGGTAGCTTCCATGCACTCAATTTCATACCAGTGTGACCTACTAAAGTATATGGGACTGACTTGTTAGGGTCCGTGACTCTCCCTGCCACTTGGGAATTTGTTTCTTAACCAACTGCTTCTGATTAATAAGAACCTAGAAATGTCAGACTGGAATTTCCAGTGTCCTGTTGCACTTTCGTACTTCAAACTTGTAACCCTTCCTTTGGCTAAACTTGAACATCGACCTGTGGGTTTCCAAAGGTGTTTTAGTGGTTGGCATGTTTTGGGCTACATCTTCCTTGTAATATGAGAGACTTTTATACTCAACATACTGTTCTTCCTAAATTCCTAAAGACTTGGACTCATATTTAAGTCACTGTAGATAAGAAGCTCTTAGTTTTCTGTTGTACTTTTGCATGACTGACTTGCTGTACTGAATGTGCGTTAACTTTTCCAACCTCTCCTCTTTCTGTTGCAGAGATAACTGACGTAGGTGAGTTCCTGTAACTTGTTCTGGTCTTGTGAATGTCATCTCTTCTCTTTGTCCTTTTTTATGTTTGTGTGGTACATGACTTTAAATTACAGGCAGTATCAAGAAAGGGGTGAAATGTTGCACTCCTAAAACATTTCAGGCTAAGGTATGCTTTGGGATCCTTTCCACTAATTTTGCACACCTAGCTTAAACCACAAATTCTTTGTTTAGCAGCACTTCCCATTGTGATCGCTGGCTTGTGAAAGCCAGGTTTAAATTTTCTTTCTGAATTTAAGCCAGTCAATGCGTGCTGCTGAAATTCCAATGAGAAACAGAAACTTTGACCAATTCCAGTTAAGCTGTGTGATGGTGTTTGTCCTCAAGTAGGCCCACCTCGCAGCAGTCCTGGCTTGAGGGAGGTGCTGGATACACCAGCTCCTGCAGATGCCACTGCAACATCCAGGTACTTTGTATGCTTGAACAGCCACGTAGGGCCATAGAGAAGATTCATTTAATTTGAAGTTGGCTTGACTCTCCAAATTTAATCTTCATGACTGATTTTAGAAGTGTTGGTTAACTCACTGATTCTGAAGTTGATTATTATTTTTTCCCTTTTGATCAAAGAAATGTCATTTAAAACTGGAGTGCAGTAAAACCCCGTTCTATTTGTAACAGTGTTAAGTTCAACAGCTGAGCTTAGTGGTGCTGGTCAGCTTCCCTGCTGGACACAAGCACCATTGCACTGAGCTCTCCTGCGCCAGTCCTTTCTCCAGCAGCACTCACCAGCAGGACAGCTGAAGGACTGTGGAATTTCACTTGCTTTGGACCCTCAGGAACGCTTCCCGAAGTAGTCCCTGGTTTTCCATTCAGGCAATTTAGCTGGCAGCCAGTGCAAAATGAGCTGCAGCATTTTACAGAGTCTAGGCCATTCTCAGGGCATCAAATCTACACGTGCTGCAGGTGTAGCTTGTGTTGTCCTCCATTCCCAGTAGAAAAATGGCAAACTTCTTAGCAGACACAGATGTAGTTATGACCCCTGCTGCTATTTGAGTAGCCAAACTGAAAGGTACAAATTGGGGTAAGAAATCTTGTTGGGAACAGTTGGTCTGGAGGACTGTTGAAGAGAGAATGTAACTCTGGCTGTCTCTCACAATGACTTCAGTGTTTTTAGGATCAAATTTCCATAAGCTTGTACCCAGCTGGAGGTATCGGTGCTCAGCTGTCACAGGGGAAAAACACATGGTGGTGTGAAGACCAGGAAACAGACAGAGTTCTCAACAGTCTCTTCTAATTGAGTGCGACATGGATATGGGAGTGTAAATAATAGCTGTGAATAATTTCAAAGAAACTAAGATAATTTCTTTCCTAGACAGAAAGTACCTGCTTGTAGGTGTGTCTCGAAGGGGTATTAGGTGGGCATTAGCACAGGTCAAGTCTTGAAGTGCTCAGAAACTTCTCATAAAGCATGCTAGCTGGTCAACTACATGGAGCCTCAGAGGGCTCGAGTGGGAGGTGGGCAAGCACCATGGCAGCAGTTTCCCTGCAGACCTTCCTAATGCCCTGTGTTTTCTTTAGCTGGCCAGTTATCGACAGACGACTTAAATTCTCTCATTGCACACGCCCATCGTCGCATCGACCAGTTAAACAAGGAGCTGGCGGAGCAGCGAGTGAGGGAACAGCAGCACATCGAGTCGGCCCTGGAGAAGCAGAAGCTTGAAGACAAAAAAGCGTTTGAGGCAGCTGTGGCCAAAGCGCTGGAGCATCACAAAAGTGAGATTGAAATAGAACAGGAGAAGAAGGTAAAGTGGTGTAACATACCTCTTTGAATCTCTGGCTCAAAAAGAATGTAGAAGAGCAACCAGGATGTCCTGAGAGATAGGGCAACCCCCAGGCTAAGCGTGGAAAGGAGATGTTGAGCAAAGAAACTTCTGCAAAGTTAGAATGGTAAAATCATACAGTGAAATGGGAAGTGACTTCTTCATGTTACCTGTCTGCTGTTGGAGATAGGATTACTGGGTCAAAAGAAATGTTTGATCTGACCCAGTATGACCATCTTAAGGTCATGTAGTCCCTCCATCATGCCTCTAGGAGGTATCTCCATGTCCTTCTGCTCTTTGCCAGTGGTTTCTGATTTGATTTCTTTCAAAAGGACTATGAAAAGTCAGAATTTTAATGCTGCTTTGGACATGAAACAAGCGCAACTTACAAACGTAGGAGTTTGGGCATTGGAGGTTTTATCTTTTGAGGTATCATATTGCAGGCAGACAATTGTGCCAAATACTCCTGCTGTTTTCACATACATGCCTCTGAAAACGAGATTAAACACTGGCCATTAGTTGAAAAATTTGCACTGACTAAGAATTTCACCTATAGCCTGTTAGTTCAAAGCACTGCAGTAATAGGTATTAATTTAGAGCTCTCTTAAAATGTCACTTGAACTGTCATTTTCGTATTTAGTGGAAGGTTGGAAATGACACAATCCTTTTAAAAAACAAAACAAAAAACTGTTCAACTGCTCCTAAATAAACCTGCACCATGCTCCCTTGTGCTAATCTGCACTCTCTAAATTGGCTGTTTTGGACAAGATCAGGTAAAAGGAGTACTACCATTTTCTTAAACTCTAACTTGGGACAGTATTGCAGCACATAGGGAAAAGGTAAAGTACATTTTGTTTGGAAGCTGGTTTATAAACACTGGAGTGCTTAGTTTGTCATGTTACTGTATCTTTTATATAGTATTTTGATAACTGCACTAAGTGCCTAGTGAGTATGGCCACCAGTTACAGGCATTGTGGACTGTGAAGCCATCCTTTAGCATCTTTAGAAAGAGGTTCAGCTATAAAAATGGACCTCGGCAGCTTTTTAAGATGAAACGCGGGCTTTGTCAATGGCACTTTTATAAAATGTACCCTAGGTATCACCGATTGATAGATGATAAAATCAAAGCAGTTGAAAAAGAGCAGTGCAATAACAACCGCTCGTGCCTGTACAGGTTGAAGAAGTCCGAGAGGTGATGGAGAACGAAATGAGGACCCAGCTCCGGCGGCAGGCTGCTGCCCACACAGACCATCTGAGAGACGTTCTGAAGATCCAGGAGCAGGAACTAAAGGTGGAATTTGAGCAGGTAAGGGACAAGAGTCCCCAAGGGAATTAGGGGGATATTTGAACCCTTGCAAAGCACACGCTGCACAGGACGAGAGTCCTGAACCATCTTCCAGAAGACTGAAATGTGGGCTGCGGGGGGAAGCCTGCTCATCTTGAAGAGATACAATAAAGTGGCTGAACATACAAGTTTTATTCAGACCTGTCTTACAGCAAAAGCTTTTAGGTGAGAAATTTTTGACAGTTACAAGTGCTGTTACTGTTAAATTCACCCTAATAAGTATTCTTACTGGTATACTGTATTTACTACATGCATTGTCCCTAACAAGAACAGATTTATAGAAACATATCTTAAAAATAAGGTAAATGTAATTAAACAGCTGTTTCTGGTCTGATATACATATATTTTGTTCTGTTTCAGAACTTATCGGAGAAACTCAGTGAACAAGAAATGCAATTCAGACGCCTTACTCAGGAACAGCTCGACAACTTCACGTTGGATATTAACACTGCCTACGCCAGGCTGAAAGGAATTGAGCAAGCAGTCGAGAGTGAGCACTGAAATCGCATTTCCTTAAGCGCTAAAGTCGCAATCCCTAAAGGCCTGTTACCCAAACCTGGGTGCTTAAACCCAGACTTAGGCATGTAGCTCATGGGCCTGGGTTTGCCACACTGCTGAGCGCCCAGCAACTCCCAGCTGCGCAAGTCCAAAGCTGGTTCTCCCAAAAGCTGTCATCTTGTTCTGACCCCGAGTTGTGGACAGACTCGCTTTAAGATCAAGTGCCGAGGGGGCGGCTGCTTTTGAAAGCAGAGCGTTTAGAGGGATGGCTTTTGCTGCTTGTGTTCAAAACTCTGCCTGTATGTGTGCGCCCAACTCAGAGTCCCCTTCTTGGCTTATTTTGCAGGTCACGCAGTAGCAGAAGAGGAAGCCAGAAAGGCCCATCAGCTGTGGCTTTCTGTTGAAGCGCTCAAATACTGCATGAAAACAGCCTCTGGGGATAGTCCCACAGAACCACTGGAGAGTGCGGTGAAGGCCATCAAAGCCAGTTGCTCTGACAATGCGTTTACAGAAGCCTTAACAGCTGCTCTCCCCCAGGAGTCCCTGACACGGGGAGTGTACAGCGAAGAGGCCCTCAGAGCACGTTTCTACACAGTCCAAAAACTGGCAAAAAGAGTGGCTATGATCGATGAAACAAGAAACAGCTTGTATCAATACTTCCTGTCTTACCTGCAGTCGCTGCTTGTGTTTCACCCTCAACAGCTGAAGCCACCTCCTGAGCTCAGCCCCGATGACCTCGACACATTTAAATTACTGTCTTACGCTTCGTATTGCATTGAACACGGAGATCTGGAGCTGGCGGCTAAATTTGTCAACCAGTTAAGAGGAGAGTCTAGGAGAGTGGCACATGACTGGCTGACCGAAGCTCGAATGACCCTAGAAACAAAACAAATTGTGGATATCTTGACAGCATATGCCAGTGCTGTGGGGTTAGGAACAACTCAAGTGCAGTGAGCTAGGATTGTAGTTTTGGGGGCAGTTCAGCAATCGTTTGTGCCGGAAAGAAATCCCATGATCTCCTAAGGGTTGCAAACCAAGGTGTTGGCAGGGGCTGGAAGCGTTAAATCAAAGCACGGGTACCGTCTTGTTTCCTCGCACTGTATTTAACTTCACCATCTGTTGTATTTGTATGGGTTTTGAGTTACCATGACAACCAACTTCAGGAAGCTTCTCTACAATCTGTGTAACAATTTTGTTTCCCATCTTACCAAGCGGGCTTGTGATCCAACCAAAATAATGTTTGTAACCCACCATTAATGATTTGCCACTTTGTCAGCTGAATAAAACAAGACTTCAACCACTTTCTCCTGCTGTTCAGTCTCCTGTTTAAAAATCAAATACAGCTGGGCAGTACAAGAACAGCCCTTCTCCAAGACCTGAGGAAGACAAAACTTAGCTGTTTTCCTCCTTTCAAGGAGGAGGAATTCATTGATGTGATCAATGTGTCTATTCATCAATTTGTACAGCTGTAAAAAAAAATCCATATACAAGTACAGGTTGACATAACTTAAGCTGGTGTCAGAGCACATATTCTGGTGGACTTCTACCCCTGTGTGTTTCTTCTTGTCAGACCTGCTCTTCTCTAATTTTGGAAGACCAGGTACCTCTCTCTAGAAGTCAGACTTTAGTTCAACCATAAGAACTCACATAAAGAACAAGCTCTTTCCTTCTCTTTCTTTCTTACCTTTCCCTTGATTCTTACCATTGGTGAAGACAGATTGATCCAACCTACTTAGTACCCACTTGCTGAAATGAGTAACCGTGGCTTTGTCTCCTTGCTGATCCAGTTTTAAATGGTTGGTACAATACAGCAAAGAGCTTTATCTTTGATCTACCCCTTAACCTGTACTAGTCACACTTTCCTGGAAAAGGCATGTTTGCTTTCTGCAGCAACCCTTCCACTCCTGTAACAGGAGGAACACCTGACTTCCAGCCTTTCAGCTGCAGTTTGTTCTACCTCTAGCAGCTGTTGTTTTCCAAACTCATTACTGAATTATCCTTAAGCTGCTTTCCACAGCAGTGTGTTCTTGTCATGCACATCAAGGTTTTATTTTTCAAAGACAGACAATCATCTATTAACTACTTTTCACTGGAATATGGTTTAATCCTCTCAGGAACAAGATGGCATTTTTTGCCTAAGATAACTACCTGAAAAAAACCTTCAAGCTTCCTCTACAATCTGAGAACAGCAGGACAACGCTGTGAGGGCCAGTTAACTGCAAGGCAGAGAATGGAAAAGCGCAGTCATCTGTCTTCACAGTCACCTCGTTAGCTTTATTGCTGTATTCTGCATGAACTTTAAGTACTTTCTCACAGAGCAGCAACAACACTTTGTAATCAACAGGTTTTCCTCAGGGATTACCAGAACACAGCCAGCTTTAATGTCAGCTGTTTATTAGAGGCAGTCTCCAGCTGTACAGATGGTAGCTTTTTAACATCCACAGTCCAAAGCCTGTCCCAAAACACAAAAAGGATGAGGAATAACACCACAGGTGATGAGCATTGCATTACTTGCAGTGTTTACATACAGAGTCAGCTTGATATTTAAGTAGTTCATTAAAGATAGCTGGAAAGGAATTAAATCTGGCATAGGTTTTAAGTCCCAGGAGGTCCAAGAGAGGTCTTGCTCAAGTTGTGAAAGTCTTGTACCTGCTGCGCTGCCTCCAGGAAGCAGCACTCCTCTCTCTGCAGCCCTCCAGTAGCTGAGCCAAGCTGGTTCAGCAGGCTGCAGCTACCTGGCAGGAGCCAGCTTGTGCAGGTAGTGGTGTGGAAGAGACTGTTGGTGTAGCCCATGCTGTGTTTGAAGTTGCCAAGAAGATCAAACAGGACAGCTTCCAGCTTGCTCCAACAAGGACAACGTACGCTTGCCAAGCAGGTCCTGTATCAGAATGCTCTGGAGTGCTTAGCAGTGCTGCAGCACCTCCCAAAAGCTGTCCCTTCAGTAATTTCACCTCTCACGGAAGCCTCCTGGCGTCAAGGCAGCGGTTGCTCCTAGTTGTCCAGGGAGGAAGGCAAAAGGGACAGCTAGTCACGGTCACTATCGCTGTCACTGTCACTATTGCTGCTGTCGCTGTCTGACTTGATACTCTCCAATGTCTTCCTGCAGATGTGAAACAGTCAGTAATCAGTCACCTGATTGTGGCTTTTGCTTGAAAAGAGATAGCCAAAACACAGAGGAAACCCCCTCCAAAGAGAACATTATGGGCTCTCTGATGCCTATTACCCTCAAAGGACAGGTCCACCCAGCATTTGGTGGAAGCACACCCACCTCTTTTTGGAAAAGAAGACGACCTGAGTTGCCCAGAAAGTGGCAGGCTAACTGTCAAGGGTGCTGGACTTTGATTTCTTCATTCCCTTGGACCAGACCAGTGGCTCCAAACTGTGGTCTCTCAAGGCTAAGCCCATTGTCTGAGCTTGACTGCATCAGCTCAGAAACGAACCACAGTGGCTGGCCAGAAGATTGACCATGAGCCTCAAAAAACCTGTGAACCACACGCAGGGCCGTCCTGTAGCACCTCCCTGCTTTTACTAGCCTGCAGTCAGTGTCTTTTAGGTGGCCAGACCCAGCTAGGAAAAGATTCTGGGAAAGAAAGGTGATAGCTGATCTGAGCAGTGGATAAGGCTAACCCCATCGCAGAAAGTTACCCTCCCCACTAGGTGGGATGGATACAGCATGGAATCAAAACCTGAGGGGCCATTTTGGGGGTGTGAATTGACCAGAGTCAACACAACGGCACATCATTCTGAAGCCAGTTCTCTGCCACCTTGGTGGAGAAGCCCTTCCGCAGGAACTACCCCTCCAACACCCTACTATACCTTCAGCAGTAATGTGAAGTGCTCCAACTTACTTCTGCTTTTCAGAGAGAACAAATTCCTCCTCCGTTCTGCTTTTAAGCCTTTGAGATGAAGGAAGACCAAGGGATGCTGCCAGCTTTACCAGTTTAATTGCCTCATCTGGGCAATTGGTTTGTTTAGCACAGTTCAAGAACTCATCCATCACCTGGTCACTGCAAAAGCAAAGGCAAAGAGTGACTGTTCATGGGGACCTAGGTGAGGTGGCCATTAACTTACAGCAGGTGCTTTAGAGAAGGAGAGGAGGTGACAGATTTTCAGATCACTCAACCAGCCCAATTCTGCTCCTGCCAGGAATTCCATGTCAGCCTTCACCCCATACCAACATGGTGCGCTTGGGAACTCCTGTCCTAGCAGAAAGCAATACTTCTCTTTGCACAAAAACAGTGAGCAGCAGCTCACCGCTGAAGATAAGAACCCCACCTTAGCAGTAGCCCAAATAACCTTCCCCTCTTTACAGTCCCCGCATCAGGCCCTTACCCTGTTTTACGTGGCTGGCAGAGGTAAAGGAACAGCATAACAGCACTTTAAATCAAAGGCAGGCGTCTCACTGCCAGAGGCTGCTGTGCTGTCTGTGGGCACTGGGAACCACTGCTCTGCCAGCTCTATTTCATGTCGAAGTGCTGGCTCTGCTCCTTCCTTACCTGTGACAGCTGCTGGAGACACCTCTCTTGCCTTTAGGCAGGGAAACAAGTAAGTGTTCACAGCTGGTGCCACAGGGAGCTTGGCAGAGAAAGGAAGGCAGGGGACAGTTCAGCCAGAAAAGCCTCTGATCCATTTGGTAACAGCAGGGAAACCACTTTATTTCTCTTTACGTTCATGACCCATGGCAGCCACAAACCAACAGCTACACCACCATTTCAGAAGGAGAATTCTTATCCTTTCCCTATTCCCTGAATTAAGACGGGCTTTTAACGCAGCTTGGCAGTGTCAAGGCTCCCTTGGGCCACACTAGCGGCAGTCTGCAGAAAAGGGCAAGCAGAGAGTGCCACTAACAGCGGCCTTTGGTACCACACACCCTTGTGGTGTTCACTTAGGCGAGCTCCAAGCATTTAATTTTATTTAAAAAATGCCCAAACAAAATACATTACTATTCCCTGAAAGTTGTTTTCTACCTCAGAATCTTCCCCCTAAAATCCTGAGGAAAGCTAACTGTTGTAGCCTGACAGGGTACCACATAAGATTTAGGATCTGACTTGATAAACTTGTCTTCAGAAATGCAGACACCTCAGAAGCATCTAAGCTTGGTTAATAGCATATTAGAATTTTTCTGAGCACATGGGAAATGACATGTTCTTAAGAGTCCTGCTTAGACTGATCCCTAATGCCAAGTTCATCAGTGGCACTGTTCTCCATGTGCCAGAGCTACATTCAATGACATCTCAAGAATCAACCACTTACTTAAACCCCCCCTTTGCATCTTCAACGTTTTTTGAGACAGAAAGGTCTTGGAACTTATCAGTTGGATGAACAAAGACCTGTGTTCGCAGGGACAGAGGCACATTCACACACACACACATTCATGCTTCAGAAGTAACAATATAATATGGACCACTATTGTCAGTTTTAAGTTGGACTAGATGACCTTTGAAGGTCCCAAACTATTCTATGATTCTACAACAGAAATGCAACATCTCAGCCAAAGGGGAAGCTCAGTACCTAAAGTCAGAACCTAAAAGTACTCACGTGGGAATCCTATTGATTTGCTGGAAACGCTCCATCATGTTCCTGTTCAGAAGAAAACAAAGTAATAATTAAAAAAAAAACAAACACACCGCAAAACACAGTAACAGACAGATATTAAATCTCTTGGATAAGCCCCCAATGAAACATAGGGCAAGCTCAATTTCATGAAACGATCTTCCCCACAGATCTGAAACAGATCCCATGCCATATTCTCGCAGATGCAATGTGTACCAGCTAACATCATTGATTAGTTTAACACAAAATATCTTAACCAGTGCAGAAAAAATAAAAAGTGTAGCTGGCGGCAAGTTTACTTTAAAATATTACGTATTTTTAGAAGGGTACTTGCCACTTCTTTTTTTCAAATGAATCAGTGCAAAGAGAACATCTGTATTTAACAGAAAATAGCTCAGAACCTTAAATTGGAAGCTAGATATTTTAACCAGTATTTCAAGTTGACAGCAAGTAGGACAGTAAATTCTAGCTAGTGGAGAGTTCTAAAAATATTCTCTTTAGGGTTTTAATTAGGGTTAATTCTAATTAAGAGTTTAATTAAACCCTAATTAATCTCATTAGCAGTTTGAATTCCAAAGAGTTCTAACAATTAGAAAATGGGAAGCTGTAGGAAATCAGCAGTGCTTAGTGAAGTGATAATCAAACCTACCTTGCCATAAGCAGCTGCACAATGCTCTAAGCCAGTTGCTACATTAACTCCTAAGCCATTTTTAAGACAGACAACTGTAACTTGTTGCCAAGAATGAACACTAAAATTAAGAAAAAACCCCATCACATTCCCAGCAGGATTTATCCCCTCCCTTTGCCTGCACTAGCATTCCAAAGCAACTGGTCATTAGCTTTTCATTTTTGTGATTAAGCCTTGAGTTACAGTGACAGCAAGCCAAGAGCTCATGACGGCCACACACGTACCAAGCGTCCTGGGTTCTCCCAGCCCTGGAAAACAACAGAGCGACATGGCTCAGTGCACTGGCTGTCCATTCTAGCGGGGTCTGCTCCCTCCCGGTTTGCTCATGGACAGCTTTGATGTCTTCAGCACACTTGGCAAATGCCAGCTGAATCTGTGAAAAGATTGTGCTATTAATCCCAAAACCTCTAGAATTAACATAACCTTTTCAGAGCAATTCCTCCTACAGATCCTATAGGTCTGCCCCATATATGATTTAAATTTGTGAATTAACAGTGGTTACTCCTGGCAGAAAAATCTCACTTCTGTCAGGACAATTGTCCCCACTAGGCATGCTCCAAGACTGCTTTGCAGGGACAGCTGTAGAGAGACCTCTGCAGTATGCGTAAGCCTTTAACCCTCCTCAGCTTGAGAAGCCAGTGACTGCAATAACACCTTTGGCAAAAATCCCTGAATTCTGCCATGTGCTTCCCCAGAGATATGGCTGGCTGGACTGGATTACTCTTCCAAATTCTGATAAGGAAGTGATTCTCTTCTGTGTTAATCTGAGGTTTCTCTATAGGCTGAAGACAATCCAAAGGGCTTAGCAGGCCTGGATAAGGTCACATAGATCTGGAAATCTGTAGTGGCATATTCACTGGAATTGGACCTCTAAGACCGGCCAGGGACAATAATACAGCACTTCAATACAGTCTGTATGCTGCATACACTGTATGCTGAACACATATGTTCATATGCATATGTGAAATGGGGAGACACCTCCACTTTTTCACTGAGCTTCTGTACCGGTTTTGGCTAGGACAGAGTTTATTTTCTTCATAGTAGCTAGTACGCTGCTATGTTCTGGATTTGTGATGAAAAGTGTGTTGGTAACACAGAGATGTTTTTGTTACTGCTGAGCAGTGCTTACACAGAGCCAAGGCCTTTTCTGCTCCTCCCCCCACCCCACCAGTGAGGAGCTGGGGGGGCACAAGGAGTTGGGAGGGGACACAGCCGGGACAGCTGACCCCAACTGACCCAAGGGATATTCCAGACCATAGGACATCATGCTCAGCATATAAAGCTGGGGGAAGAAGGAGGAAGGGGGGACATTCAGAGTGATGGCGTTTGTCTTCCCAACTAGCTGTTACTTAGCGTGCTGGAGCCCTGCTTTCCTGGAGATGGCTGAACACCTGCCTGCCCATGGGAAGTGGGGAATGAATTCCTGGTTTTGCTTTGCTTGCGTGCGCAGCTTTTGCTTTACCTATTAAACTGTCTTTATCTCAGCCCACAAGTTTTTGCATTTTCACCGTTCTGATTCTTTCCACCATCCCACTGGGGAGGAGTGAGCGAGCAGCTGTGTGGTTAGCTGTTTACCGGGGTTAAACCACAACACCTTCCTTACCTCATCAGGGTGCTGCTCCCTGCTCATCAAAGACAAGAGCTCTTCCAACAGGTCTTGTCTCCTATTAAACCCCAGCTGTTTCATATCTGTTTAGAGAAAGGCAGTAGTTAGTAGGTTTGACCAGTACCCCCTGCTCCCAGCTCCTAGTAATAAGGTTACCATAACCAACACCATTTTGTAAGACAAACAGCCATTCTCTATGACCAAGTGGATCACGTATTAGTTCCCTTTCCTCTCATTATAAGGCCCTGAAGGTCCTGTGCACCAAGTAGATGAACCAAACAGATTTCTTCTTCCCCTCCCTGCCAACCTCAAGTCGGCGCCAGGCTGACCACTCCGCTCAAGAGCCTTCAAGGTCCCAGGCACCCGGCCAGCCCGGTGTGGATGATGACCCCGTCACAGAACAGGAAGGGTATCAGCACACAGAGCAGTGTTTATAAAATCAAGCAGTTACAGATCCTAAGTGGGAACTTGGACCCGAACTGCTGCTGGACAGAGAGACCCTTGCCCCACCAGTGGCCAGGGACACCTCCACCATCGGCTACCTCCTCCAAGAATTAAGTGGTGACTCGTATTCTTTTATATGTTTTTCAAGGCTAGGTTATGATTTTTATGTTGATACAACAAGACAAGTACTAAGATTTGACACGATCTGCAGAGGGTCCAGGTGATTAGAAACCATAAGCTAAGCGGTGCTATAAAATTCTGTACTATGCTACTTAAAAAACTGTACTACACTGATTCTGCTTATAGAAATCCTGTGCAATTCTGATTATAAGTTCTATGCTAAGCTAATCATAAAATCCTGTTAAGAAAATAATGCTTTAATTGCAACTACAAATTAGTGCTGTCATCATTCTGGCAAGGATCCCTACAAGAACCTGTCTGTCCCCTCAGTGTTGGGTGACAGTAGGATATCTATACTGGTGAAATCTTTCTCTCTTCCTTTTTCTCTCTCTGTGTTCTTCTCTTTTTCCTTTTCCTTCTCCACAATTCCTATACCTCATCCATTTCAAGATATAAACCGTTCACCAAGTCTGAGATTAAGAGTAGATCCAGCCACCCCTAGACCCTTCTCTGAGGAGGAGTCTGGAAAGCAAGGGGGCCTGCTCTGAACCTCATGACTCAACAGGAGGGATCTCCTTATTCCCTGAATTGATGTCTATGGTTACACGGTTTACAGAAGTAGTCTTATGCCAATTCCTGTTGTGAGAAACCCTGCCACCTACTACCATGCCTCCCCAGTTCCTTTTGCTTCTGTCATAAATAAAATCTTTAACTGATCATTTGGTGTCATTTCACCTTAATTTAGCCCGAGGGAATTTCGAATTACACACGACTCCCTGGTCTGTCCAGTCTGGGTCGTGACACCATGATCTCTCAGATAGCCTGTGCAATCGGTTCTGCCTTTCTCTAATACAACAGCCCCCTCACTGCATGAAGAAATAACATCCCTCATGCCAAAGCATCTTATCATGGCTATTCTGAGCGCTGGGAAGTTTCCCAGCTACCTCCCACTTCGTGTTGCTCCTGACTCCTATCAAACAAACTGCCTATGTAGCCATGTGGCTATCACTAACCTTCCCAGACTGAAGGGATCACTTCCAAGTGGTTGGCTGCATCCAGTGCTTGAAGGAGGTCCAATATATTTTTAGGAGTTGGATAGAAGAGCTGATGAAGGAAGAGAATCATTTCAGTAAACTGTAGCTGTTCCATTTCTCCATGCTGAAGATTTGAAGCTTGCTTACCCTAACACATACTCACCGAAGGGGACATTTCTTTGTACCATTTCAACACAACATCAATTTGTTCCATCATACACAACAATGAAAAGAATTTTGACCTAGAGGAGGGGAAAAATGTTCTAATTCAGTAACGATTAGATCAACCAAACCATACAGAAACACCAGCAAATGATGGTGTTCTGATCAGATTTCTATTGCAGATCAGGGAAGTTTCACTGTATGATTGCAATACTCCATATGATTAAAAAAGCAGTAGCATTTTTTATAAGGGAACTTAATGCTGACACTAGGTAATTGGCAGAATTAATTAGAAGTTAGACCACTGCATTTTAAAATCTTGAAAAAATGCAATCTCTCTGTCCAATGCCAGGTATGAGGTATCTGAAACTGTCTCAAATGCAACCTCTGGTTAAGAACCACTTTAAGAAGTGAATGAAATTAACCTTGTTACTTGTGCAAGTTTGCGATCCAAGCCTGGGACCTTCATCCAATGCACTGACTAGGAAAAATGTCCCTACACCAAGAAATTAGTTTCCATTAATTTCCCTTGATTTATTTACAGGCTAAGGTAAAATCACATGAATCAACCCACCCCTGAAACTGCATCTTACTTTGATGATAATTATTTTTCATGAATTTACTGGAGCATCTCTAGTTCCAATGCCTAAATAAGGCTTTTCTTTAAATCAGTATGCTACAAGTATTTAAATACGTAGTGACTGCAGCACTTAATGACATTCGTAAAGATGTTTCAGATGCCATCATTACAGTATCAAATGGTGGAACTACACGGGAGTTTCCTGCCTAAATACACCTGCTGCACTGCAACCTCTCTCTACAACATCATGCAGAGAGGTAGGTCTGACCTGTACGCTGTTTTGTTGTTACCTCCTAAGCTGCCATCCTAAGTGGGCAACAGGATTGTAGAAAATACAGCTGGTTGGTATAGTTGTTGGAGGGGTGTTAAGCTAAAATGATGCTCCAAGACACTTTAATTCAGTTCAGGCAAGGCCACAAACTGAAAATAAATCCTAAGCTATCACTGTTTTAAATTAAGAGGAACCTAATTCCCAAACTGCACATACAATAACCAGCTGGTGTTCAACAAAGCATCTTTCTGCGCAATGTTCGAATCCCAGTTTGTATTCAAATTGACAACAATACACAAGGCACTGAATGTAAGCCGCATGTCACTCACCAATAGGCATTTAACCTATCCATGTCGATGAATTTCCAGTTGTCTCCCTTCTCCATTGCCTTATTTAACTGATAGGCAAGCTTGATATCCCTAAGATCACAGCACTGCAATAAACGAGTTAGATTTTAAAGCTACCAAATGTATCACCTGATACATCCCTGTCAGACTCACTTTCACAGAGGTATGAAGAGTAATGAGCTGACAGCAAACATTTTTAACGGGATGCAATTCAATGCAGCAACTGCCTAGGCATTTTTTATTTAGTCGAGACAAACATCCAACTCTCCCAGTGGGTGAAAGCTTTAACCTAAACAGACACTTTCTGGTGTGCAGACCATCTGACCGCTGCAGCATCACTAGAAGGAGGAGGTAGGGCACAGAAGACAGAGACTTATGCAGCCATCTTTAGCAAGAGATGCATGTATCACAGGCATGCAAGTTACCAGTTTAGGACGTATCAAGCAAAGAACTGCAGAATTATGGAGGAGAATTACAGGAGGTGGTGAACACAGGTGAAAAAGGGGAAGATGTTGAAAGCTAAACCTTGTATGACAGGCTGGAAAACTCACAGGCAATTCTGAAACAGCTGGAGGGCTCGAAAGGATTGCGATTGCAGGGAAGAGGTACTTACCGCTTGCATAGCAGTGGTAAAAAAGTTGGCTGAAAGGGAGAAAATGGAGTCTGTTAGCTTCAAACTTTCAAGGAGACATAGAGCAGCTCATTAACCCAGCCTCCCAGAGGACAGACGAGACATGTTCGATTACAAAGCTGAATTCGTAGCTCAGTTTAACAACATAGCAGGGATCTTCACTTTATACGTAGAGACTTTGGTGTGTTATGAGTTTCGCTAGCCAATGTTCCAGAGACAACTATACTGCCGTGCTTTTAGAGACAGATTTAAGCAGATGATCTGTTTGACTTTAGGCAGTTTTACAAAAGCTACATCCTCTTGTTTGATGCAAGACAGCATTATTTGTCTAACAGGCAGGCTACAAAAAAAGGCAGCCATGTCACTTCACCTTCTCCATTAACTCTAGTGGAAGAGAAAACATGCAACAGAGACAGGTGTTCAGACAGGTTACCCACCTCTTTAGTACACCCCAGAGCTGCCCAAGAACATAGAACTGCCCCCTGAAAATGTCTCCTTCCTGTTTTGTGAGGCTTTGACTCTGGTTTCTGTAACTGACATTTCAAAGTGACATGGAGACTGATGCTGCCTGAGGGAGGCAAAGAAAGCCAGAGTGGGACAAAGGATATAAACTATTGTGCTCAGCAGCTCATTTCATTTGTGCAGTGTGAATTTTGGATAGGTGTTTTTGGTTTTTTGAAGGAAACGTAAGGGCACTGGATGCTATCAGAGACTGAAACAATAGCTAGTTGTGGGTAGCAAAATGGTGGGAAGAACTGCAAGGCAATTTACTTAAAACCACTACATTCAATACACTCCCCTTTCCCTTGCAAGACTTAATAAATTAACTAAATACTTTTAAGTGTAGAAAAAACATTTTTGTGTTATTTGGGTGTTCAGTATACACTTCAGCTACAGCCTAGAGAATCCTCTGGGCCAAGGAAAGGCCTTGCAGGGAACACAGAGGTTTCTGAAGGTAAGAGTCCATTCACATGCAACAACACACTAAGGAAAAAGAAGGCTCAGTTTTGTTCAAAGTGTCAATCTGGATTCTGCGAAAGCAGCTACCAAAAGAGCATAAGGATCCCACAGTGAAGAAGAGCAGAAAATGTCTACATACGCACCTTGCTTAGACAAGGTGGCTTCGATCTAGTCTTATGTGAGTAATCCCACTCTCTCTCTCAAACCACTGTGTAGAAAAGCTCATTCAACTCCCATGATTCAGGCAAGGCCTTTATCTGCGTGCCCATCATCACTGCCTTTGCTAACAGTGGTATTTCTGTAAAGAGTGTGAAGGAGCAGAGCAGGTATAGTCATTGTCTACACGTCTGGCAGCAGCTTAGAGCCAGAGAAAGAAACAGTATAAAACATAGCAGGGCAGAAGCAAAAATAGGTGTACAACATTCTGACTATGTCCAGGCTTCTTTCCAAGGACAAAAAAAAAATAATAATGCCTTAAGCCTCATTGTTTCTAAGACTAATTGTATCAGACATAAAACTAATGATTAGAGATTGCTTTAGATGTGATTAATAGAATGCAGGTGCTTATAGAACAATATGCATAAGCTGCCTATTTGTCCCATGTGTAGCCCTCACCATGGCTGGCTTAAAATCCAGTCAAGCTGAATCAACAGAAGGATCATACATCTTAGACCTAAGACATAGGAGTAAGTGATTAACTTTAGAGCAAGATAAATTAACAGAATAACCTGAGTGATTTTCAGAAATTCAAAGGTGATCTTTGATGTGTAAGAAGATAAGTGACTGTGGTGACCGGAGACTTTCTGCCTACGACCACTAATTTCAGAAGAAACCGGGACACAAGAATTGATGAGAGATGATGATGAATGATAATGACATGGGAACCGAGATCAAATGAAAAATTACAAAGACTTTGGACTGGGATAATAGGTGGTAAAAAGGTACATAAGACTGAGAAATTTTTAGAAGCTGACATTCACTGCGGTGGTGGCCCAACTCTGAGTTGTTAACAAAGTAAATCTAGAGAAACCCATGACTGAAAATTCTTTAACATAGGATAACTTAATACACTACTCCAACATAATAATCTCATAATCTATCTTTGTCCTTTAAATGGCCCAAAAAAATCAACTCCTTACTGTTTTCCTGAAGCATGCACTGTGATAGCTTCTTCATCCTATCATATACAGGACTGTCAGCTGCTTAAAGAGTGGCTTCTAACACTTATTGACACCATGCTGTACACAGCACAGCTACAGACCCCTCTGTCGCACTCATCTTCAGATTGAAGCTGCGTCTACTTCTGTATGTACAGAAAGGCTACGAATGTCCTAGGGCAAAGCTGTGTACATACAAATGGCAAAAACAGCAAGTGAGACATGCGATGTTCAGAATCTACCCCTTCTACAGACCCAAGCTTCCGTTTTGCATGAAGTTTTATTTCATGCAATTTTCTGAAAAGGATTAGGAAGACCTAGAACAGGAACTCACACCACACTGAAACAAAAACCTGGTCTTCACCAGACGTGTATCATTTCATGAACCTGCTAGCAGATGTTCCTCCTTAAACTAGTCTTGTAAATAGCCTTGTGTTTTCTGTTGTATGGGGCTCAAACGCTCATTCATATGGGTTACACTCCTACTTCCACACAGAAGCCAGTGCACCAATGCACAGCACAACTTCCTGGCACTGGAATTTTTTCTTCTTTGTGCCCAAAAAGTATGAGAAGGGACTGATACAAGCAAGCTGCACACATTCTTCCTAGCTGGGCAGAACTACCTGAAATTCACAGGTACCTTTTCACCCAAGCTTAAACAATGCAGATTGTCAGACATATTGAAGTCCATACCATCATCAGGGTCCTGGGGAGTGAAACTCCTCTTTTGGATGTCATCTAGCACCTCAGAGATGATGCCTGATGGGCAGAGATCAGCTGCAGGACAAAGAGACAAGAAACATCACATCTCAGTTGTGCTAAGCACTTCCATTAGTGAAAAGTGTCAGCCTGCAAATATAATATGGAAATGGAAACAAGCAACATGATTTCAAACAAGTGTCATGATTCTCCTATCTGTGCCCCTACTCATGGTGTTCCACACCAGCTGCAATTTTATTTGCTCTAAAATTTGCCCTACTATTGCCAGATTTCCAGAGCCTAACAGGGCAGATTCAGAAAGATAAAAGTACTTTCTAGCAAGTAATCCAACAGGCCTGGAAGTTTGTCTGTTACAAGGCTGCACTGGGAAAAGCAAAGCATTCCATAAACAAAAAAATATTTTAAAAAAGGAAACAAACAAGAAAAAAAAACCAGGAACCAAACCCAGAGAGACTCCAGAGCAGTTCCTCCACATGTTAAAACACAAGGACTGCAGTTATGACTACTGTGTCTACTGTCTTCCCATGCCCACAGATTTTTGGCTAAAGGATTTCCAACAGTTAGGCTCCTGCCTTCTAACACAGCTATATTTCAAGACAGCTCCAATGCACAGAACTGTTGCAGAAAACCAGAATCCCTGTGCAATTTCTTCCCTGTGAGTGGCACAGTCTATGAAATCACATGCGTTGTCGTCAGATCCAGCCTCCACAGAGACTGAGTAGCATTTGCTCTTTAGCTTTATCAACTTGTGGCCACAAACGGAAAGGAAATGGGCTTTCTTTACAGTTCTGCCCATTCTCAAAACACAAGGACTCTTCCCTCCCTGTAAGAGGTTACGATCCTCTGTAGCTTTTTCTTCACCCAAGTAGAATCAGATGGCACAGGTAACATTAGGGTTGCACACATAAGAAGTTGTCTTCTAATCCATAGATCAACTGCCTTCACCCATCACATCTGGAAAGCATTTAAAGCAGGTGTTAAAGAGGACACATTCATGGACAAGTTGATATTGCACGTACCGCCTCTATAAAATATAAAGAGAAGATGATCATACGTTGCAAGGCTAGGCTCTGAAAAGCAAAAACACTGAAGTTACTTCGACATTCTCAGCTGAGCTTTACGCCTCAGCTCTAATTCACAGTCTCCAGCCCTTCCAGTCAGACAGCATGCATAAATTTACTCTATCATTTCTCTCCCCGTCCACCCTAATGCTCGACCAGACTTCACGTACAACTGGGAGAGATGGTATCTGAGGGTGGACCACCAGCTGAAGCACCATATTGCTATGGGGCAAACAGCCGAGATTCCCTGCTCTAAATTAAAAGCAAAAATATTTCATAACTAGTTTTCCATTCTGCTCACGAACCTATCTTTAGTGTATCAGCAAGCATGTCACTAGCACAAAGCATACTCTACAAGGCATCAAATCAGCTATGCCAGCATTCCCTGTTCTTGCAATGTTTATTTGACATCAAAAAGCATCATCTAGATCAAAACCTTTTTTTCCTGTAGACATGCAGATATATAGACCTGAACTGGCTTGGGTGGCTTATGAAGTAAATCTCCTTGATCTATGGGAAGCTAACAGACTCAGCTGACTTCTGCAAATATATATTCATATTATTCACTATTTCTACAGCAGTGCTACAATAAGGACCCAGTTGAGAAAGAGCCTATGGGCCAGGACACACTCCCCCATTGCACACACAAACCTGTCCTTGAGTAGCTAGAGGTTAACTACAAGTAAAAATCTAATGATAAACATGCTCCTAACCTAAAAGACTACAGCATCAGAATGCTTCATTATTTGACCTAAGGGGCTAAGTGCACCCACTATATTGTAATTAGTAATCAACACTGAACAAAGACTGAAAATGATGATTCCATTTGAAATCCACAGGCACTAGCTTGCTGAGTGGCCATGGCTTAGTACTTACACATTTTTATTACTCAGTTCTCTTTCAAAAGGAAACAAATAGTGAAGTCAAGAACACAGTGAAAAATGTTTTTTTCCACAAGCCCCAGACTTCTTCCCTGCAACTAGGAATCACCGTGTTGTTTGCTGCTGAACTCTGAAGTTAACTATTCTGGAGGTGGCACTGGAATACAATAACCATTCTGGTTCTCTTACCTATATCAAGTGCTTCCATTTCCTTTATTACCAATGGAGACATACTTCTGCCTACACCACCACATCTTCTCAGAGTCTTCAGTACAGCATTAAAAGTTAGCAGATTTGGTTGCACTTCCTGCTGAGCCATGTGATTCAGAAAGACCTTAAACGAAATCCCCAAATCCTTAGGGCTTCACACGTTATGGATCACAGTTCAGCTTTCAGGCAGGTATACATGCATTTCCTCAATCTAAACCTTCTCACCCCCTTCAAATGAATGACTCTACCTCAACTGACCATTTATTAAGGGAGTACCATCTAATTTTTAATTAATTTGACCAAAAAACAAGACTACAAAATTACATCAGATTAGATTTTGGAGAATTGTGTCTAGAACATCAAGGAAATTTTTAAATTTATATGCTATTTTTCCTTACTGATGTTATATCATTAAAACCGGAGCCTCTAATGTTACCCCTCAAAATTCCATTTCCATGACACCATCATGAATTACAATTCAAAGAATTTTTATCTAAAATTGTTTGTTTGATCTCCCAACATAATTTCCCAATTTCTTTCTGTCCAGGCAGTTCTTGGAATAGGTACATTCTCAAAAGGCAAACCATTCTGCAAGGGCAAGGTTGGATTTTGTACATTTTCCACTCAATAGTTAGCCTGTATGTTTAAACTAGTGTACTTCCTTTGCAGCAGATATTAGTATCTTCATACAAAGCTCTAGTTTTTAGTCTTCTAACAACAGCAAAACTCTAATGATAAAGCAGAACCAGCCCCTACCCTCTTACCACTTCCCCACCTCTTTTGCTCTACCTCCTTACCTTGGCTAATTCCCATCTTTCTATGAACCTCTCCTTTAGATATGGGACTGCTGTAATCAGTGCATTGAAGGTGTGTACATCAGCTGGAAAACGTAAGATAAGTCATTTTAACTGACAATTATATTCTACAGAAAACAGTTTCTTCTAACATGGCTCAGTTTTTGGCAAAGTCTCATGCAAACCTGTTTCCAGTGAGCCGGCCACATGCCAGCAGCACTGAAATAAACAGTTTGCATTCAGCTCCCATGATCTAGCTGAGGTCCGTACCCCTGCGCCAATCATCATTGCCATGAAACAAATATTCATATACCAAACAACGGTCTTCTGTTGCTTAGAAAACCACAATGCAAAAACCAGGAGACACTTACCCTTGTGTCTTTCATTCAGCAAGTCTATGTACATGTCATAAGCTTTAGCAAAAGCCCTATGCTGCAAAAAAACAAAAAAAATAAACAATCTCTATGACTGTGTGAGATATCACAAGCTGAAAAAAGTCCTCCCAGCACTGAAGTATAACTTTACCTTCACCATCCCACGGATCATTGTGCAATAGGAGTGTGCATTCCTCTCTGGCATTATCTTAAATATCCTTGCAGCATTGTTGTTCTCCCTAGAATCAATGAATAAGCTGAAAGTTAAAGAACTTAATAAAAGGTAACTTTAGGAAAAGAATTCAATGTGCAGAACAAAATAATGAGCTGTACTCCCAAGGGCTGACATTCAAATATATTACTTGTGATATTTTGAGCTATTCTACAATCACTTACTAGATTTCTATCAACACTTTAAAAGACTAGCAAACACAGATGTATTTAACAAGTAACACTTGCAAGTATGGGCTGCTAAAAAGTCTTGAAGGCTGTTTTATAATAACAATGCATGTGCACAACCCACTGAATATGGGAATATTGGCAACATTTTCTATACCTCCATCTAGAGCCTGATGACTGTGAACCTCTTTGGAACTGCCTCTTTGGAGCCTTCTGCTCTGAAGCCTGCACCTGGTGAGATTTTTGCAGAAGTAAGTTTCCCAGAGTTCAAAGTTATGATTAAACATCAAATGACGTGATCTGGTTAACAACAGCAGCAATTTATATGCTACCAAAGGTATTTTTTAATGGGTTACATTAAAATAATTTCTATTATGATGTTCAGGAAGCAGTAACTAGATTAAGAATACTGTTTATGTTATTAAACATACTAACAAGGTAAATTATATGTATTTGTGGAGTTGGTGGGAATCATTAGACTATAGCAAATACTCTGTAAAACCCTTTCTCCCTCAAAAGTCTTCCCAGGGACAGGTATTGTGCAACGTATCTACTACTGTACCCTGTGACCTGATACTCTGAGGTCACACAAGGAGCCCTCTACTTCATTGAAATCTAGTTAATACAGTTCAGACTGGAAGAAAATTAACAAGCTGATCTACACTAGAGGTACTAGAGGTCTTTTTTGCAGGCAACTATAAAAACAAGGCCGTCAGTGAGAACAGTTATTTAAACGCAGTTCAGCAGAACTAAGCCAAGACAGGGTTCCAGCTACTAAGTTCAGCTTTATGGAAACTACTTTTGCTACTAGGTCAGACACAGGATTTTTATAGCCGCTGTATCTCTTGGGAATGTTGACTGCATCTGACCACCTCACACCATCTCTCAGGCAGGTAGTCACAGCACAAAAATCTTGACATCATGTTGATACACTCCCTCTACATACAAAAGAAAGAAAGAGAGATCAACAGGTTTTTCATACCCCTGGTTCTTCCAAATCCTCTTTTTGTTCTTCTTTTTCCGGAGTAGATTCTCCATCTCCATAGAAGCATAACAAATCTAAAAGGCTGTTTGTGGTCTCCAGAGATACAGGGGTACCTATAGACAATGAGGATGTACAACAGTCACAGAGAAAGTAAAGAACACACCATTCTACAGCCATATCAGAAAACTTTCAAACACCCAGTTAATGCCACTTTGTTCTCTTTCAACATAAAGGTGTTCTCTAGCAAGTCTGTAAAACCTGGGTGTCATACTAATACTTCCACAAACCCATTCATAGCAGGAGACAATTTTAACACTGAACTAGAGTATCTGTTTTTCTACTGAAGCCACTGAAAGGGTAGAGTTTTCCTAACCAAGTGGGAGAGGGAAGCGGCAGCTGGCAGCCAAAACTGTGAAGCAGCACAAGCCCAACACAACATCCAAAATTCCTAGTGCTTTTCATAACTACTCCTAGGATACACCCTGCTGTGAAGACCACTTTATGTGTTTCCCCTTCCATGAAACAGATTTGAACCCTACACAAGAAAAGAACTACTTGATGGAATCATCTCCTTTTCATCTTGTAGCAGATATGAGAAGGTCTCACCTTCCCGGTTAAGTTTTCCTCCTTCAGAGGCTGTGGCAGTTACAGTTTTCTGTTGCCTCCTCCTCGTTCACCCACGAGAGAGATAAGGTCCACATTAAGAACTGAGAAAGACTCATTTATTGAGGGCAAGTCCACAGAAGGGGCACTCAGCTGGTATGCTATACTAGTCCAAGACACCAGCAAAGTGCTCAGCACAGATGTAGCTTATACCAACCAATATGCTATCACACAAAGGCCTTTGCAGGCAGAATGGTATCACCCAGTCACACAGCATCTGCCCACAACAGGCCCTGCTCTACTGCATCATAGTTATTCTACTTTGGAAGAGAAGAAAAAAACCTCAACACCTTATCATCTGCTTCTTGATCAGGAAACCATCTGTTCTCTGTATCACCAGTGTGACATGTCAGACAAGCAGTGGATAAGGAGGGCCCAATGATTCTGGAGAACCACCTCACCAGACCAGAGTCAGTTGTGAAAGGTAGCGACATAGTCATGAAACTGTCTCCATAGCCTGTGCCAGCTACTAAAATATTTTTGGCACAATTTAAGTAGAGCTCCACCACAGAATCTGGCAGGTGACCACATACCTGCTTGTACAAGCTGATCGAACAGGTCCACAGAATCTTTCACCCTTCTGAGGTGGATACGCTCTTTTAGAGCTTCCTCATTCACTCCTTCAATCTGAGGTGTAAGAGTCTCAGGCATCAAGCACTAAAAGCAAAGACTGCAAGTTAGACACAAGCTCAAACCTCCTCTAAACCATCACTAAAACACTAACCAAATATCCTTACCCTTCATCCAGTACACCGCTTTGATAATCTCCCGACCCTCCCAGTCTAAGAATAGCAGTCCTTTTGGTGATGAAGGACCACACATCCTGATCTCTCTTTCGTGCTAGTAAGTCAACATCTGAACAACATTTCTTTTCTTACTTTTATCTAAAGAACCTGATATGATATTGAATTCCTAAGGAAAAACGTTCACTTCAGAAACAAAATGGAAATACAATACTGCTTTCATAGCTGCCTGTAGAATAGTTAACAATATTATCCTTTTATGTTAGTTTCGGACCAGTCTGACAGTTGATTTCATGACCTGACAAAGCACAAATACAATGAAAATGAAAAGCAAAAAGCTTACTGGTATGTTGGGCTCTGCAAAAGTCTTGTCAAAATATTGAGGAAATTGCTTAATAATGTATTTTGCAGCATTTCTCCCAGACTCCTTCGACAATGAAAACAGACGCTGCATAGGAATGAGAGAGAACAAGAACAACACAATTAAAAGGCTGAGAGTGAGGAAAAACATTTTCCATAACACTGAGCATTCCGATGAGATCAAATTAAATTCATGCTTCGTTTTCAGCTCTTAGTAAAAACACACACAGGAGACAACATTCCAGATAAACATCCTGGTATTTATGCCAATATAAGAATGTCTATTCTTTAAATGAGACTGTAATTTACTTCCTTGTTACTTAGTCAAGGGACAAAGTTCTGTTCCAGACATCTGAAATGCTGCACTACTACCTCAAGCTCAAAAGCACCTGTCTTTTTTAGAATTACAGCACTCAGAAGTTTCTCTCCCTGACTGTCATTTCCAAAACTACCACCTGATTCCCGTTCACCTCTTTTCCTCAGGTTCTGAAGTCAGACCCTCCTTTGCTGTTTCTTTTAAAACTCTTCACATTTTACAGCTGCCTTCAGCTTCTCAACAGCTTCACCTCTGGTATGCAGAGCTGAAGTTCTATCATAGCCGCATCACTGATCTGCCATGACATATCTCAGGTACCAGACTTTTTGCACTACAGTCTAATTAACATCACACACAGCAGTTCCTTCTTGTCCTCATTTCCAGTTCTGCTTTCTCCTGCCTCAGCCTCATGCTCTTTAATCCTATGCAAAGATAACATCAGGGGAAGACTCCTTTCCTTCTTCCTTTCTGTTATCATCTCGGTACTACTATTTCCATAAGCTTAAGTTACCAAATACCTGCTCTGTGGTAAACTAAAATTCCTGGAGCTTGGCCAGGACAGTAAACTGATAACACGTAGTCCATGTAGTAACACACACACAAATGACCTTGTGTATTTTAAGTCATACATTTAATTCAAATTTAACTAAACTGTAAGCACAAAATCTCAACACTTGCAGTACCACATAATCACAGCCTATATCCAAGGTATGTAAACACAGTTTTAACAGGTTGAATGCCTCAGAATTACTGTTGGTAGTTATTTGATGGACTAAGAACGTGGAGAAACGGAACAACTCAGCAGGTAAGCCACTAAATTGCAGGAATGTTAACAGAGCTGTGTCAGCTGGAAGGTCCCTACAAGGGCAGGAAGGAGAGAGAACTTTGTGTGTGCAAGGTGCATTTGTCCAGAGAAACGCTACAGTCATTATGCATTCAGAAATACACAGAGGAGAAAATTCTGAATGAAATCTGATACTTCATTTTCTTTTGTAATTGAAACTAGGCTCCAATTAGGTAAGGGCTTTCATAGCCTAGACGAAGGGAGGGAGGGGAGAAGCTATCAAGGATTTGAAAGGAAATACTTACAGAATTGGCTGCATTTCTTGGCATAAGAAAAGGGTCATCCTGGAACATATAATGAGCAGCAGTAGGATCCTGTAGAAAGCAGAACCCAGGATTGAAACATTTATAGTTATGTACACAGGTATGCTGTAGGCATATCACACCGCCTCATGGAATTTAAGGCACAATGAACACTTCCATCATAACCGCCACCCGATGCCCATTTTACAAGAGTTCCTCTTGTTCAAAAGGGTTTAGCCTGTTTGGAAACAGTTTAAAAAGCATTTCCATTATACACACACATGCAGGCTAACATAGTGACAACAAAAGGGTCCTTACTATAACCTGGCAAGCAATAAGTGCCCTGCAAAGCAAGTAGGACCCCAACCATAACAGTCTCAGGGGAGCTGGGGGGACTTGCAGGATCAGATTCAATTTCCAGAACTCAAGACAGACAGGATTAAAGAATGGCATCACAGCATTTACAGTTGTTGCCTAGCAAGAGTAGACACTCATTGTTCTTTGCAAGACTTGCTTTCTGGACTGAGATTGGGAAGAGGCAGTCTGGATTGGGAAGATGAATTGGTAAAGGAACGTGCTCCTGGTGTCCGCAAAAGCCTTATCAAAGTATTAGAGCTTTTGCTGATAGTTGCAGCTCTCTCTTAGCACTAGAATAAGGCTTTAGGAACACAGCAAAACATGTTAAGCAAAAGTGAAAACCCCATAAAAAAACGATGTAAAAGTCCCATCTTTCATTTATGGCCAAAGTAGAAATAAGAATCTCCAGAGTGCAAGGCTATTGCATGAGATGGACAACTTGACCTATTTCCGTGATCACCAGAATTACTTACCCTGTTCACAGTAGAAGCCAATGTTTGAAGAACTGCCAGCTTATCCCTAAACATAAAGGAGTTTTCATTAATACTCGGTTGCAGACTTTGAATGTATGCATTGCATTGTATGGAGAACAAGCACAGGATTATTCTGGCCCGTAAGGATTTTCAGTTCTAGGAAATAAATGTTTTTTGCTGCACTTAGGAAATATCACTTTTTGCAAAGGGAGGGAAATTTAACTGCAAAAATGGTCACAGTTCTGGAACAACCACAGGAAAAAGAAAAGACTTTGAGGAAGACCAGAAAACCATGTGTATTTCCTGCTACCAATCCTGCCTTATTATACATTATCAAAGAAAGTACATAGGGAAGGGACACAGGAAGAATTCCCTAGAATGCTCCTCTCAGAGCCCCCCCAACTCTGAGGGATGGATACACGAATTCCTCTCTAAGACAAGTCTTGGGAGGAAAAAAAATACCGAAACAAAACCAGATTTCTCAGGACTCCTGTGCCTGTGGATCCTTAAGACTTTGGTTGTGTTTCAAGCAAACAAGGAAAGGCCAGTGAAAGTGTTTAGGTGAAGGTGGTCTTATTTTATGTTTACATACAGACAGCATTTGACTATAAACTTAGTTTTTGCTGTCATGCAAATTCATCTTAAGTGCTTCCAACAAAACAGCTTTTGTTCAGCTGCATTATATCTAAACAGGATTTATTCAACCAGCTATCAATGGTCAAGTTTATTTTGCTTAAAGAAGCACACCCACATGCAGAGAGCCAAATGAACTTCATTTTACAGACTTCTCACTAATGTGATCTTTTACAAAGAAACAGAACTATGCTTAAAAATGCAGTCCTTATAGCTGTTTTTAAAATAAAGGTCAGGAATGAATATTAAAGAATATTCCCAGAGCTCCCAGTCAGCAGGAAAGCCACTAGTGGCACTTTAAATCCAGAAATACAGCAACCTGAATTTTCTTTTTCAACTTTGGTGGACAGACTACATTTAGCTGTCTAACAATGATTTTCTTCCAGGTCGAGAGATATTTCAGTAGTAAACACTCACCAGGTTTTCTTTCGGGGGAGCAGAATTTCTTCTTGAGTAACTGTGAAAAACAACATTAAAATAGTTATTAGAAACAAACAGATGCCCAAAGAAAATCTTGACCTCATGAAAATTCATGATTTAAGCTGATCCAGCTGAAAGTATTAAAGCAAAGATTTTAAAACCACAGTCTGATGTAGGCCACAATTTACCGGAATGGTAATAGACAAGGCTGCCAGGGAGCTTAAGTGTCTTGTGTCAAGACAGGATCAGGGCCCTATGGTCAACAAACCTCAGAAAGACTGTACCCAATGTACCCTCAAAGAGATTACCCATCCAAGCTTCTTCAATCATCCTTATCCTGTATCTTCTCGCTTGAGCCCCAACCTTTACCAGTCCCTTGGTTTCCCACTTTTAGTCCCCCAGTTTCAAGTTTGCTGTCTCTGCACATTTGGCTTCTCCAGTTCAGCCTGCCTGAATACTGCAGCACAGTGCCCTCTCAAGTTCCTGCTCTGATGGCCTGACACCAACTGTTCAGTTCCTTCCGCCCCACAGATTAATCTGCCCAGCTTTCCAGAGAGCAAAAAAAAGACAAGACAATACCAAAAGAAGAAGCTATAGGTCGTCAGTAAAGCATCTTAGCAAATTCATTCACAGAGGAGCACGTGGGACCTCCTGATTACAACCTCCAGAGCCAGGGTCTGCAGAGGCGCTTTCCCACTGCTTCTGTGTTGATACTTCCATGAGCTGTTACTGACTGGCAGGAACTTGTTCCAATGTGCAGCACAGCTACAAGCATCCCAGTTTACTTTTCTCACAAAACTCATCACAGAAATATGGTAAGGAGTACAAAGAAGCACGAATGTGAAGGAAACTGTCACCATCAAGGTGGAAAGCTCCTTATTTTTATAGTTTATTCCATTTCAAAGAGCAACTGGACAGCTCATGGAACTGGACAACTCAGTTCATGCTCTTGGAGCACAGAGCTGGTTGGTGGTGAGGGTAATCAAGTTAAGCCCAAAAATCTCTGCACAGTGAACACGGGGCAAAAGAAAATCCAAGAAGGGGAAAGAGGGCGTTCATGTTGTCTTTATCTTCTGACACACTATGTTGTTTGGAGATTAAAGAAACATATGCAAGAAACTAGTAATTAAGACATCATACCTTCTGAATTGTCCACAGTCTTCCCAAGAGCTGTACTACTAGAAGAGCACCTATAAACCAATCAGAGTTTTGCATTTATGGTAGTCACATCAATATAGCAAAAGCAGATTAATGAAAGTTTGTAATACAGGTCAGAATTAATTAAAACATTAGAGGTGAAAAGTAACTGGAAATGTTGCACTGTTACTAACTCCAAATTATTATCTTAAAACTTATATTTGATGTTTCTCTTAAAGTGCTAATTTCAAGAGACAAGAAGTTATACACAGAAAATCGTATTACATAAAATTTGTAATTCTTTATTTTTGGGGATGTGATGGCTTTAAAGTAGTTTTCACAAATCACTGCATCCTAGAAAGAAAATTCTGCACACAAATCAGAAAAGACACTTTTGTGTTTTAGAGGCAGGATCTAGCTGAAAGCAGTACCTTTTTCTAAAATATTTTAGACCTGAGTAGTGTTTACACAAGCAGAAGACCTGAGCTGGGATGCAGGGAAATTAGCCCTGCTTAGTTCCAGATGCCCAGTCTCTACAGAGCTGCAGACAGGACATTCACATAACCACAGTGGTAGAAGGCACATCCACATAAACTTGTTTCTGCTGTGTATCGCAAAGCAGCTGCTCTGTGCTCAGTCCAGAGTCACAGGACACTGCTCCAGGTCTTTCTTACAATTGTTCACATTTTATTGCTTTTAACACAAATTGAAGATTACATTAAATTACTTTTTTTTTTCCTCATGAAGCAATCGAACACCGAAGTCTTATTGTAACTGTGGCATTCACACGTGCTTCCGCGCTGACCTTGACCCCGAGGGAGATGCTGTTCACATACATTCACACCCCCGTGCTTTACAATGATATTGCATAGTTGTAGCTGTTCCTATATGCCACACAAATTTATTAGCTATGATTTTACCATCCCTGATGTGAGTTATATTTTGCCTATAAAGAATACCCAGAGCAGCGAGATCTTTTCACTTGAGGCAAACCCTGAAGACAACCTCCCCCCTTCACCTGCTTTCTCGTGAGACTCCGCTCTAGGAATCACTTAACAGCTCCACCTCACTCCCGGGGCCGCTCCGAGCCGCAAACCCCACCAGAAATCGGGGAAAAACCCCAGGAAGAGCCGCTCCCCCTCCGCGGACCACGCCATGCCGCCGCGGCCCTGCCCGCCTCAGCCCGCCCGAGACACCAGCGCGCATGCGCAGAGCGGGCCCTTTCCTGCGCAGCCCCTACTGCGCCTGCGCGGCCTCTCGCACCTCAACTCCCCACACACGCACCCCCCCCAACCTCCCTTGATTCCTTCACGCCGCTACCGCCGCCGGGCCCTTCTCTTCCCTCTGCTGCGGGAACGGCAGAGCCTTACCGGTAGTTTTCTCGCCTCCCTCCCAGGAAGCAGCACCGCCTGCTCAGCGATACCACTTGCTGCCAGGAGCTGCCCCCCAGCCGCCGCGCCGCCATGCCGGCACCCGCGCACCGCCCTCCCGGAAGGAGGACGGTACCACTTCCGCGGGGTGGGTAGGGGGGCCTGCCCCTCCGCGGCAGTGGTACCGCCCGGGACCGCGTGGTGCTTCCCGCGGCGCAGCAGCTTCGGCTGCAGAGAGTGGTCGAAGTGTCGGTCGGGGCAGACTCGCTTGTTCACCATGAGGCCGCCGAAGGTGGTGCCGTGGCGGCGGCTGGTTGGGGTCTCCTTCGGGATGTACACGGCCGAGGAGATCAGGTGAGGATGCATGGCAGGCGGTGGGTTCGCCTCCCTTGGGGCTGCTATTGAGGACTACAACTCCCGGCGTGCCTTGCGCCAGAATGCCGGCAGGCCTCGGCGGGCTGTAGGCGCGCCGCCTGCTGGGAAATGTAGTCCGGCTGCGCCGTGGCCCTCACCAGCTGCTGCGATGGCGGCAACTGAGTGCCCTCCGGTCATTGAGCCTTGGGGGGGGCTGCTGGACTCTCTGTGAGGCTCTCAGACCCATTGCGTGGCCTGGGGCCGCTGGAGGTCTTGGAGGAGATTGGGGAAGGGCTGTGGGAGCCGGGGCTGATTCCTTGTGTGCGACTGAGGGAGGCTGGGGGAAAGGGTCTGTGAGGAGGCCGGGGGGTCCTCTCAGGAGAGCCCCTCGCTGGCAATGGAGTCGGGGGGAGCATGGCCGTGTCCTGCCAGGGGCAGAGGCACAGGGTGCGGCATAAACTCACGTTGTGAGGGCGAAGGTTGCCCCTCTCTTGAGGGGCCTCCCCTGAGGGGGGGGGTGTTGGCTTCCCCCCACCCCCTGCACCTCAGCGCCAGCAGAGCCTGTCAGAGCCTGGAGGAGCCCTGTGCTGGTAAGGTTGGGCATGTTCCTTGGTGGACAGAATCCTGGAAACGCGGCCTGGGATCTGATCCTGAGTGCGGCACAGAAGAGACTTTTCTGGTTTCAGTGCGGGGAAAACGTTCAGATATTTTATCACCAGTGTATCTTTGTTGCAGAGGGTTTTGTGTGGCTTTTTCCAGGAGGTAGAACGTCTCCTGGAGTTCTAGAGAGCTGTCAGCATTTCTTTAGCGTTGGTGTGACGTTAGCACTGTGTGTAGTCAAGGACATGCAGCTGTCATTGTCTAGGTGTTTGTGTTGGTTTTATACCTCTCCCACTGCTTGAGAGGACACACAGACAAAAGTACTTGACTTCTTAATAGAATGGCTAAAGATGTAAGAAATATTTTCTGTGATATGAATGATTGCACGCAGACAATGAAATCAATGATACAGAAATTCCCATTGCATGCGCAGAGTACCTTCAAAAAGATGTTTTAATCAATAAAAAACAATCGTACAGATACTAAATGTCAGTGCTAGTTGTACCATTCAAGTGCATATCATGTGGCTGTTTGCTGCCACTGATTTTTGTTCTTTTCTTTCAACTTCAGGAAACTGAGTGTAAAACCCATAACAAATCCTCAGTATTTGGATAATACAGGGAATCCAGCCATTAATGGACTGTACGACTTGGCTTTGGGACCTCCAGACTCCAAAGAAGTGTGTGCAACTTGCATACAGAACTTCAGCAACTGCCCTGGTCATTTTGGCCATATAGAACTGCCTCTGACTGTCTACAA
This sequence comes from Haliaeetus leucocephalus, assembly GCF_000737465.1. Lineage (NCBI taxonomy): Eukaryota > Metazoa > Chordata > Aves > Accipitriformes > Accipitridae > Haliaeetus > Haliaeetus leucocephalus. The sequence continues at coordinate 3,278,670 of NW_010972487.1, read as the reverse complement.
CCCTCTGTTTTTTGATGTATGTATGCTTAATTATTGTCTTGCTGGTGAAATGGGTGATGGTGTTCAAGCTGTCACACGGTTTGTAGCCTTTGAAAAGAGAAAAGGTGCCGACATCTGTTTTCTCTCTAAGTTTAAGTGTAATAACAGCAAGTGTAGTAGAAAAAGTTTGTTGTGTCATGATAGTTCAATACAGATAGACTCAGACTTCTACAGAATACACATCTTGTTGTAACTAATACTTTACTCGATACTGACAAAGAAGAGAGGGGGAACGTTGATCACTGAATTGTATAACTGACTGTAGGGTCTCATGCCTTAATTAAATGGATGGCACAGTAAAAATTATTAGTTATTGCCTTTAAACAACTAGTATAAACTTACATGAACAGCTACCTACTTTTGCCTGAGGATCTCCAAGTGCTTCCTGGAGTTTCAGGCCTTGGGTTTTGCTCCGAAAAGCTGTGTTGTTCATTCTGCCTAGTAGGCCCTCTTATTCCAGAATAATTTATTCTAGAAACCTGGATCAATGTGGATAGAACCCAACAACCTATCTAGTAAGATGCTGAGTGACATCACATATGTGCCAAATATATGGAAGAATATAGTGTTGCAAGTTTGCTGGCAGCAGAGCATTGAAAAATGCTAAGCTATATAGAAATCCATCAGTCTTTTTAATAAAAAAAAAAAAAAAAAAAAAAGCCTGTCGAGAAGATTTCCTGCCTCTGGAAGTCAGACACATGTGCTTCTCATAGCTTTACAACTATTGCATTTATGTGATATGTAGGATACCTAATGTAGAGCAGAGATTTGACTTAGTGTGCATCTGTCAGGGCAGGTGTTGCAAGCTTGTTTTGAAAGCTGCTGGTGATGGTAAAACTGCACATTTCTCCAAAGTGCTTCACGTGGGTGTTTTTTCAAAGGGTCATCTTTTAAATATAGAAGGATTCCTGCCTGGAAGGGTAGGATTTGCCTTATTTTGGTCTTCTGAAAGTTAGATGCGTAATCTGATGTACTTTTTAGCTTGTTCTGGAGTCTGAGGAGTTGGGCTATTTGCAGAGGAAGATTCATCTAGCCTATAACAGGAACCTGAGCTGGGATGAATTTCCCTCCTGAGGTGCCGATCTCCCCATTTACAGTAGCTGGTTCCTGCATAGGCTATTAATTGAGACTAAAAACCTCACTTTCAGATGACTGAAGTTAGATGAGGTCCGTCCCACTTCTAGTCTTGTCCTAGCTTTGAAGTAAAATACTTGTATTTGACCAAGGAATACAATCATGCAGCAGTAATTCCTAGCCTTCAGGCCACTCATGCTGTGTGCAGCTAAAGCAAATTGTGTGCAGAGATACACTGAATAATAAAAACCACTGATATTTTCCCGAAGTTTGAGAAGAATGTGGTTGGATGAAGAATCTTGAGGGACACTGATAGTACTTGTGACCAGAACTTTTCATTTTACTAGTGTGGAGTTTTGGGTACCATATTGTCTGTCATGGGAGAAGCCGTTAGAAGCTGTAATCACAGTGCTACGTAAGAGCAGCCTTGGTCCCAGAGTTGCTGTAGATATGACAAGCTTTTCCTGTATCTGTTATGTAGACAGCCTGCAGATAGTTTGTCTACAGATCATGCTTTGCATATGAGTTTGTGTGGTTGAAAGAAATTTTTTCAGTCCTATTCTTTATGATTAAATTTAACGATTAGTCTAATTTCCCAATTATAGTAGCACTTTTAAGTTCAAACAAATCTATCTACTTGCTTACTGTGCAAGCTAGTAAATCTGCCAGGATAACTTTTTTTCGCCTTATTTTTTCCAGAAATTATACCTTCTAATTCGGGGTTCTTGTTTAAATTGTCACACGCTGACATGTGCTCGAGCTGTGGTTCACTTACTGTTAAGTCAGCTGAAGGTTCTGGAGAGAGGGTTGCTACATGCTGTCCATGATCTTGAAGTCATTCTGAACAGGGCAAGTACTGTGTATTTCTCCAGTCCTTTTTGAGTTGATAGTCCTGCAACTATAGAGCTGTCCCAATTTCTTTTATTCTGTCTCTTAGTTTTTAGAGCAATGTGCAGATGCAACAGGCTCAGAAATTGAAGAAGAGTTAAATCACCATGTTCAGGAAATATTAGGAAGTTATCAAGTAAGAGATCAGTGTTCAAATGTAAGTACAATCAGTGCTTCTCCTGGGATCTCAGGTTTTGTCCTCTTAAAATAGCAATGTGCAGAAGAAAGACTGTCTTTGACTATGTAGACTCTAGATTTTGTTCTGGAGTTCTGAACTCTTTTATATTTAGAGGGCTTTCTGGGTGAAATGTCTGAAATTAAGCTTAAAAAGGTTTTATTTCCTATCAGTATAACTATTAGGTTTCTGGAAAATACACTTCGTGTAGGGGAACATTTTGATGGTGTAAATGTCATATAAAAATAATCTGATACTGCTGTCAGTACATTACCTACAGGTGTTGATACTTCTCTGTATGATGCTCCAGCTGTTTTGAGCTGCAGAACATTTTTGAGAACTCGTGCATACAGCAAATTTGCAGATTTACTTACAGTGAAATTTTTAGAGAGTTATGTAATTGAATTCTTATTTCCATTTAAATGCAGTTTAATGTACTTTGTTAGCTAAAGGAAAATATTAGTGAAGAAGATATTTAAAGGTCTAACATCTTAGAGCAGATTTGTTTATAAGCCAAGTTTAATTCCTTAATCACTTGTTTCAAAACTAACCTTGAGCACTTTGTAAATCATACATTCATGAGCAGTCAAAAAAAGGTGATTTTTATCAATCTTCTACCTTCTTAAATCATCATTAGAGAAAAGCTTTAAAATTCAGTACTGACTTGAAAAATGAAGACTATTTATGAAATAAATTTAAAAAGGAGGGTGGTGAGCATTGAGGGGGTGTATGTTTCCAGCAAATATGGGAGGATGATGGCAGAACACTAGGGATCAAGGAATGAATTAAATCAATAGAAGGATGTGTGTGCATTGATACTAATAATGTTTGTGTTGATGGTTAAAGTTAATTGTATAGTGTTTAATGAATTCTTCATGTCAAATGTTTTTAATTTATTTTTATGATTTTCATTATATTTAAGTATGTCTTTTTTTTTTTTTTTCCTATTTTTTCTTTATCAGGTCAAAAATGTATGTGAGTGTAGAAATAAACTGATTACACAGTTCTGGAAAGCACATATGAGTTCAAAGAAATGCCCAAACTGCAAGTAAGTTTAACTACATGAGGAAGTAAATAGCTGGTGTAAAGTTAAATTTTGTGAGCATTTGTATTAACTTTTATCTGCCTTTCCCGGTTTTCTTTTTTTGCCTTTAAGATCTAGGAGATCACTGGTGCGAAAGGAGCATAACAGCAAGCTGACAGTAACCTATCCTTCTACAGTGCACCATAAATCAGGGGAGGAAGGCATTCTGGATGAGCCAGCAGGTAAAATTTTTGTCTTCTACTCAAATACGTTTGCACTTATTTTCCTGTATTTAAGGTGCACAGATTCCTAGCAGTGACTATGCACTTGTGACTCATTTATAAAAAATTTAAATAAAACAATAAGCTCAGCAGTAAGGGAGTACCCAACTCCATTAAATTTCTCTATTTGCAAGCCCTCTGTGCTTTTGCAGCTTTGAGTGCCTGTATGTCAGGAAAAGAAGTACAAAAGCACAATCTGTGTCAGCTAATGTGGTTTTGGGAGTTTCATTTTTGGCAGGTAGATGATTTTCTGCTAGATTTTTAAAATAGAGAGACTAGATAAAAAATCAACTAGGGGGAAAATGACTAACCTTACTTCAGAAGGAAAATCAGGTAATCCTAAGTCTTATGGAAGAATTTCCTCTTAAAGAGGAAAGGACAGAAAAGAAAGTAGGTGACACTTTTCAGTCTTAATTAACCCGGTGTTTGGATCACTTTAAACTTACTTTTTGCTCTTGTGGTATCCTTGATCCTTTACACAACCAGGTAGAATCAAAACGGATTTGTGGGTTATTTAACCCTTAGAAAAGATTTATATAGAGAGCTTTTTCCATTTGCTGGTCTGTGGTTTAAATACTAGATTAAATCTCTGGAGTTGTGACTGAAGAAGCACAACATCAGTGATGGGTTTTAAAGCAGAAAGGTCAGATCTCTGCTTTAACATCCTATCCATAACACATTCAACAAAGGCAGGAAAGTTTGCATATCCCAGCGTTACTACTTTTGAGTGACAACTGTGATTTCACTCCATTAAATTGTAGGGTACTACTTTGGGCTTTTTATTTGAGCCCCTTTAGGACTGTTCAAAGTCTGGGAATGTGTTTTGTTGTGCTAGTAAAAAAAGAGTTGATCTGGAAGGTCTAATGAGTTGCCAGATTTAGAATACCTTGCCTTCCCACAAAAAGCTTCAAAACTAGCCGTATTCTCGCAGTCTCTGTTAGCATTCACAGCTAAAGTAGGAGTAAGAAATACATTCCTCCTCTCAGTGTTCAAAGACCAAGGCTGTAACACCACTTGATGACTTTCATTACAGTGAAGTATTACACCTTCTGAAATGGGATGGGCTATACAGTTATGTACATTCTGCCTAGCTTGTCACAGTTGCTCATTGTATTGAATCCTGGAGGGAGTACTTTTAACCTTGGCATTGATGCATTCATGTTTAAGGGATGGAAGGGGTTTTTATGTGAAGGAAGGGGGAATTGAAGTTTCAGTGTGGAAAAATCTGGATTTCTGGACCTTAGCCAAAAGAAGAGTAGGAAACTTTACCTGAGGTCTTGGGAGAACTGCTTTTTTTCAAGTCATGTACTCTGGCTTCCCTGGGACACAAGGGGCTGACCTGCAAGAGAGGTGGGAATTGAGACCTAAAATCTCTGGGGCTTTTTTTGTTTGTTTGTTTTAAAAAATGATCTTTCTGCTTTTCAGTAGCAAAACCACGTGTTTTCCTTCCCTGCTGAAATACAGCTAGCCCAGACTCTAACATATAATATAGATGGATTGCTGACTGTTGCTATTGTCTCATCCAGTTGTGTATTTCATGGGAACTTTGATCTCAGTGGTAATACTTGAATCCCACTTCTGTGTTCTCCAGCTGCAGGTTGACTCTTGATTTGTGTTTTGGTCAGTGAATGAGATCATTTGAAGAAGGGGTCCAGCTCACCATTAATCAAATAAAGCATACACTTTATGTTAAAGTTGAGTTTTGTTTCAATTACTTATATTGATATCCATTAATCACCAAAATGGCTTATTTTTTCATACTGGGAAGGCTCTTTCTTTAGTTAATTTCATATTCCCAAAGCAAACATTTCAATGATAATTCTAATGTAGATGTTAGCCAGTATTTCCATTCCTTCTCTGAGCTGGAAGAACTTACCATTGTAAGCAAAAAACCCAACTTTCAACATAGTATCTTGTGATTTTTTTTTTTTAAATAATTTTTTAATTATTATTGTTTTTATTTATTTATTTATTTTCCAGCTATTGATGAAAGCCAGTTAGGGAAGAGAGGATACCTGACGCCAATGACTGCCAAGGAATACATCCTGGCTCTGTGGAAGAATGAAGGTAATGGTTGTTAAGAGCAGCATTACTTTGTGTTCTGTATCACTTAGGGGACAAAGGTTGCAACTGTTCCTGTATGAACTCCTTGCCAAATCTTTGCCTTTTGCCTTAAGGGCTTCTGGCTGCAAGATAGATTTTGTGACAGGAGAACTGGTAGCTAGTGAATGCAGAGAGCTGGATTCAATGAATAGTTTGATCAACTATTCTCAAATTGTGGCTCCCCACAAATCACGATTGTTGTTTACAGAGAATTTGATGTTTGTATAGTGCTGCACCTAATATTCCCCACAGTTACATTGGTTAAAGACTGAGAATGTATTTAGTGGTCTCTTCTTTTGAGTTCCCTGTACTCTGAATCTGTCTGCAGTTGCCAGGAAAAAACGAAGCAGTTTCATGTATCAGTCACAGCTAGTAGCTGGAAACTGTTTCTTCCTGCTGTTTTGCTTTTTTCTTTTGCTATACTCTATATTTCTGTTCAGAGTTGTTTCTAAAAAATCATGTATATGACCAAAAAGAACAATGGCAATTCTTTCTAAAGTATGCCTAAATGTTTTTATTTTAAACAAGCTCGCTAGTGTTTAACTTAGCAGATTCTTTCAACTTGATTGCCCAAATGCATCTGGGGGTTTGGATACCCAAACAATAGCAGTGATAATGAGTTTATCTTTTCTATTGTATATTTTTAGGTTTCTTTTTGCGTTATCTCTTCCCTGGGATGGATCCCCATGAGAGTTCGGGATTCAGTCCAGACATGTTTTTTTTAGATCTACTTGTGGTTCCACCTTCAAGGTAAAATTTCCCAAAAAAAACTTTTGTAGAAATCATGGGGTTTAGCACATACTTTTTGCAGGAGTTGGAGATGCAAACACCTATAGTACAGACACTGGTCTGCTGAAGTGTCAGTGGAGTGTTAAAAAAATAATAATAATAAAAATCACAGCAGTAACTCATGATAAGTTTTACTGTAACTTCAAATAAGTCTGTTAAAGGACTAAAATACTAATTATTTAAAAACATATTTTAGTATTAGTATTTTAAATTATTATAGAGTATTATACTCGTATAGTACTGGTAGAATTTTTTGTTAAGGAATCATTCCTCTTTTATGACTGTCCCAGTATAATATGTGAATTTTTAAATGCTTACAGTTAGTTTATAGGGATTATTTTTCATGCTTTGAGGACTTACCTTAGAATGTTTGAAGTTCATCATGCTACTTTCAGTGGCTTTAATATTCTAAAGTAATTTTTATCTGTTCTAGGTATCGTCCCATAAATCGTGTTGGAGACCGACTGTTTACAAATGGTCAGACTGTGAACTTGCAGGCTGTCATGAAAGATGCCAAAATGATACGGAAGCTCTTGGTTCTCATGGCAAAAGAACAATGCCAGCCAATAAAAATCACAGAAGAAGAAACACAAACAGTAAGAATTGCTCATTACTTTATTCTTTGCTTTTTGGATATGTGAGTTGAACTCAGGTGGGCTCCTGTTTAAACTGTTCCAATAACAGTTTTTGCCTGGGCAAAATGGAGTATGTGCCATTGGAGATGTTCTCCATAGCTTTTTTTTTTTTCCCCTCTCATGCCTCTTTCTGCTCACCCACCTGGTGCAAAGGGAAAAACATTTCATGCAGACTCCTTTAGTCATGGTTTTTGTATTAGATTACTGTATATGAGACGTAATGGGCTCCTGTTACTGGAGGAAGCACAAACAGTTCACAATAAAACTTTTCCAGCATCTCATCGAATGAAAAATGATGGAGGGAAAAAAGCCACTTTATCTTCTAAGCCTAGTAGAGTCAATTGTGATCATGGTTGTTTTCGACCATTGATGTCTAAATAGAACCAAAAAATTCACAAATAACATTAATTAGTAACAAAGCTTGTTTGCTACCGACCAGTTCACATGGTCATATAGTGGTAAATAATAATGCATGTCACCATGTCTCTCTTCATATTTGTTCATGAATTGTATTATTGAGGGTTCTTTGATACTGGACTTAGTTTCGGCTGAACTTGATTTACATCTTAAGTGTAAAACATTTTGAAAATATTTTTAGTTACTCAGAATTTAGCCACTAGGTGGAGATATGTTCTTAAAACATTTGACAGAAGGTTAATGCATTTCAGATGTGACTGCTATACTGACTTTTAGACTGTGAGAATAAAGTGATGTAGGTGATAAAAGCTCTTGGATTTACATTATTTTTATCTAAGAATAGGACTTTCTGATAGCACAGTGATTTGTAGCACAGACTGACTAATCAGTAACATCTAATTTGGAAAGAGGACTGTCACTTACCAGGAGATGATTGATTAGCAATCATCTTTTAAAATCCCACTGGTATATGTAGCTGTGGTGTTTGGAGATCTCCTGTCCAAGTCAGTTTCTAAAGCTTGACAGCAGACTTGTCTGAGACACTTGGTTGTAATAATTCAAAAGTTAGCTTTACATTGTTAATGCTTTTTTTTTTTCCCCTAAAAAAAAGTGTCTTCAATGAGGTGCAAAATAGTGGCCAGTGTTTCATTTGCTATTTAATACTATAATTTCAGTCTAGTAAATAAAAGGCATTTTTTGTTAAGTCCACATTTCTAATTTCTGTTTCTGTAGGAGACAGGAGAGAATAATGAACCTCTGGACCATTCTGTCCTGACAATGATTCCAGGACAGACCCTTGCAGATAAGCTATACAACGCTTGGATTCGTCTTCAGAGCCACGTTAACATTGTATTTGATAGTGACATGGACAAACTAATGACAGAAAAATACCCTGGTATTCGTCAGGTGGGTAGCAGGCAGAATCTTAGATACTCTGGACTTTGTGTGTCACAGACAGGTAAAACAAGAGAAGTTGATGGAATAAGAAAAAAGTGAAATATTTGTGATTAGTATGTAGGCATTTTCATGATACTCATCACTGTAATACCTAGTGAATCTGTCTGATGTTGCATGCTTCCACATTTTAATCGTTAACTTAACTTCTGTTTTCAAAGCTATTAGAAAAAAAGGAAGGACTGTTCCGCAAGCACATGATGGGAAAGCGTGTGGATTTTGCTGCTCGATCAGTCATTTGCCCCGATATGTACATTGGTACCAATGAGATTGGCATTCCTATGGTAAGAATAAAGAAAGGAGTGTTTCTTTTTGGTGCAGGTGGGGACTGAACTACACTGTAACACTTTCAGCTACATAGCAAGTACTTTAAAATGTAGAGATTTTCTGACTCATCTGGACTCTTTCCTCCCCAGTGTGTCATAGCTGTATGTTACTACTGTGTGTTAATAAAGAAGGAGCATTGAAGAGCAAGAAATTCATACTGTTATACTGAACACCACATCTGGGAAAGAGGATTTAAAAAAAAAAAAGAAAAAGCTGTACTTGCTTTCTGGGATTATGAATTGGAGCAAATTTTCTAAGTAGATCCTGTTTCTCTTGTGGTCTTTGTACAGTGTATCTTGTACAGCTGTGGCAGCCTTTAAGAAAAGGCCATAATAACTTCACCAACTTCATTCATCCCTAATGATTTTTAAGCACACAGAGACGACACCAGGCCTGAATTTGAGCTTTTCATTATATCATCTTTTCTGCTTGCCAGTCTGCAAATAGTGGACCTGGCGATAATGCACTTTTTCTCTGTATTTGTTGGTTTGTTTGCAGAATCTAAAGTCATGCTTTGTTTTTTTAATAGCTGATTGACTTTTCCTTTTCTACTGCAGTAGAAAATTGTAAAAAGGATATCGTTTCTTTTCTTATGGTAGAGGATTTTGAAACAGAAATGTATTTATTTGGCATGACAGTAGATGGAGGAGGACACGCAACCAAGAGCTTTAAGTAATTTATGTTTACATTGTATGGGTTGATATTTGACACTGTTTTCTCAGTGACTTAGTACTGTTTTAAGCCAAAGTTGAACAACTTGTTATTTCTCGACTCTTCTCCCTCCTGTCTAGGTATTTGCTACTAAACTGACTTATCCTCAGCCAGTCACTCCCTGGAATGTCAAAGAGCTGAGGCAGGCTGTCATAAATGGCCCAAAGGTTCACCCTGGGGCCTCCATGGTCATTAATGAAGATGGATCTCGTACAGTGTTGAGTGCGAGCAGCTTGACCCAGAGGGAAGCCATAGCTAAGCAACTCCTCACTCCTTCTTCAGGCGCGCCCCAGTCAGGACTGAAGATTGTGAGTACAACAAAGGGCTTGTCGGAGCCCTCCTACCTTGTGGTGTTTTTTTTAAAATAATAATAATAATAATAATAATAATAATACTGTCCTTGCTAGTGATTCCACTCACAAAGACTCCCAGGGCAGGGTTATTTTGTCTTTTAGTAGATGGCTAAGAAAAAGTTGGAGGGTGTGTGGGAAGAAGAGCTTGATAATTTTTCAAATTCTAAAAACCATTTTTCCATCCTGAATTTTAATCTTCTATTAATATGCAGCGTATGGCATTCATCGTGCCAAGAAGCGGAGTAGTCTTTCTTTTGCAGCTGACTATTCTTGGGAAATCTTAGAAGTATGGAAGATAAAATATTGCTTTCATTTTATACTTTTATGTCCCCCTGCCTCCCCATCCTTCTCAGCAAATTCTATCTTATTTCCTCTCCTTTTGAAATATTAAATAGGTTCTGTATCTGGAGCGGGTTTTTGGTGGTAGTTCTGAAGACCAAAATTCAGTATACTTGTAGAATAGGTACAACACAAGCAGTTGATGTAATGTGTCTTCCAGGAGTGGGGTGCCTGTGAGTATCTACAAAGTAGAGTTCTCTGTTCTATGTCAGCCGTGCTGGTAGTGGCACCGACCAGAGCAGGAGTGGTCTGTGTTTTAGTGCTGACTGCTGTAACCTGGGATCCATCTTCCCATCAGCATCTCGTTTTACAGATGACAAAACAAGAAACAACCACACTGATATCCGTCTGTTTGTACAGATGTTAACATTTGTGAAATGCATAGTGCTTATATCAGTTGTTTCTTCGGAGCTGCTGGAGGGTTTGAGTTCTCTGTGCTATAGCTTAATCAACCTTTGAAACTTCTTAATAACTGTATCTCCATCCCTTGCAAGAGTTGAGAACTTATTATTTAGCTGCTAGGGCAAAAGTTTTGGTGATGAATAGTCTCTTCACATGTCTGTTATGTATACCTCTGTCTCTAATAGAGGCATGGTAGAGATTTAATATTTAAGACTGAGTATTTCTGTGATGTCACTTCTCTCAGAACCTGTCACAGAGGTAAACATAACAGTATTTAGACTGTGCAAACAGCTTATCATACTACTGTTGATAATCACTTGAATGGATTTATGGGTGTTACTGACAGAAATTAAAATGAGACTGTTTTGCAAGACTGTTCTAGGTAAGATATACTGTGCTGTACTCAAACCTTGAAATTATAACCCTGAGATCCCTGGCCTCTGCTTCAGCTACTGGGTCATATTATTACCTTATTCTAGGATGTCCGGTGCTGGGTGTATGGTGATAGGTATTATCAATTCAGCCCAGTGGGCTTTGGATAAATAGTTTATTTTCTCATTTACAAATGGCACAGTTTTCTTTCCTTTTCAGTCTGTGATCCCTATATTGCCAAGGGAGAGGAGAGATTGGTAGAGCATGGCTGGCATGCTGTGAACTTGGGTTGATCACTGTGGTTTGTGGGAGTTAATGGAGGATATGCAGCCTTAGAGTGTGGTTTGGTGGAGAGCAGAGGGCATTCAGGGGCAAATAGTCTTGACTTTCTTACAGAGTTTTGCGCAGAACATTAATACTAGAAAGAAAATGTTTTGGATGTGTGTGTATTTTAAGATGCAGTCTTTTCAGAGGCATGCATGGAAATGCCTTATAGGCAGCAACCGAAATTCTCTTGCAGGTATGTCGACATATTAAAAATGGAGATGTCCTCTTACTGAACCGCCAGCCCACTCTTCACAGACCCTCCATCCAAGCTCACCGGGCCCGAATACTGCCTGGAGAAAAAGTGCTGAGGCTTCACTATGCCAACTGCAAGGCTTACAATGCTGATTTTGATGGTGATGAAATGAACGCCCATTTTCCACAGAGTGAGCTGGGCAGAGCAGAAGCCTACACCTTAGCCTTTACCGATGAACAGTATCTGGTTCCAAAGGTAAGTAAAACTGTCAGATAAATTTATTCCTATGCAAAACCACTTTAATTTTTTTGTGTGTTTGTTTGGTTTGGTTTGTCTGATGAGAATGAGATTATTTTTTTATTTTTTTTTTTAATTTAGTTTTGAAATTTATTCCTGGTTTCTGTTCTGTCTCCACTTGTGGTTCTCTTCATCTAAAGAAGGCCCAGCACATCCAAACAGTCTTGTTCCTTTTAATGTCAATGTCCAGAAGAGATTTAGCAGAGGGCTGTGCTGATGAGTTCTTTACAAATGACTTTAGTTCTTCTGTACAGCTTGAATAATTTTGGAAGCTGCTAGTACATGACTAATTATCCACACCCCTGCCGCCCCCCCCCCCTTTTTTTTTTTTGCTGTTATCTCTTTAGGATGGGAAGCCACTTCCTGGCTTGATCCAGGATCACATGATTTCTGGAGTCAGCATGACAATCCGGGGCTGCTTTTTCACCAGAGAGCAATATATGGAGCTTGTTTACCGAGGACTAACAGACAAAAAAGGAAGAATTAAAGTCTTTCCTCCTGCCATTATGAAACCACAACAGTTATGGACAGGAAAGCAGGTAGTTTATTGTTAAAGAATGCTGGTGGTTCCAAAGTAAGCAGAATGCTAATGTTAAAACCAGTGCTGGTGAGGGTTGCTGAAAAGCCAGATCCCATCATCTAATCAACACCACATAGATGTTGGTGTGTGTTTATTGAGCTATGAGAGTCGTCTTTCATTTAAAATGACAGTATTAGAATAGTACTTCTACTTGCTGCTCTGAACAGTGTTGCAGATAGAAGTATGATGCTGCAGTACAGGCATGGGAGCAGAGAAGGAATTTGTTGATCATAGTAAACTAGGTTGTGCCAGTCAGTGCTTTTAAATCTCTGAACTTAAAGGTTGTAGGTAAATATTTGACTTTTTGGTTGAGACCATCATTAGGTTGATGTAATACCTGGGAAGCCCAAGTGAGTGCTCCATTTTCTACTATTTAAGAGAGTTTACATTCAATCCAAATATTATGTCTCATAGCAGAGTAGGGGAAATTCTCTGCCAGTTTTTCCTATAAAACCCAACAGACAACTTTTTTTTTATATATATATAGATACATAATTATTGGAAAAATCTTTAGTGCCATATGTTTCTGAATAATTATGTGTCTTAGCTCATTGATCTTTCAAAGGCTAGAGGATATTCCTGTCTTGTAAACTTCAGATTTCTGAGCTTTTAAAGGTTTGCTGTCAGTGGAAAAAAATACATATAGTATGTTGCTGTTCTACTTCATGCCAAATTCTTCACCTTGAGAAGGGAATATGGGAAATAAATAGTTCCTGCCACTCTTCCTGCTTCTTTATAGGTTGTTTCTACATTGTTAATAAACATCATTCCAGAAAACCATATCCCACTGAATTTGACTGGGAAAGCTAAGATTGGTGGAAGAGCCTGGGTAAAGGGACCTGCAAACAGATGTCTAAATCTTGATTCAATGTGTGAATCTCAGGTATGCTGGGGCAGCGACTCTGGAGGCTGGGCTGGGATATATTGTAATAAAATTGTGTATACAGTAGAGGAATGGGAAGGGGAAGCAGGCAGATGACAAGGTTAAACAAAGATATTCAGTTACTGCAAGATTAGAGGATAGCCCTGGGGGTCAGGAAGAACTCTGTACTGACCCTGACTGATACAGATTCCATCAGTTTTTGTTAGACCATGTGTCTTCATTGTTTGACTTTATAGGTGGAAAAATACAGATGGTGTTAGAAGTTCTATTTCTGCTATAAATTCTGGAAGTATAGATAACCTGACCATATTTAACTCTTCACCAATATGTGGGCTTTTTAAACTTAAACCTGTTTTCATGTAGATTACACAGAAAAATCTGTAGAGATCATAAGATCATAAAAATTTCTGTGTTCATGAATAGCTGTGTTTTATTTTTCAGGTTATTATGAGAAATGGGGAATTAATGTGTGGAGTCTTGGACAAAGCTCACTTTGGCAGCTCTGCCTATGGCCTGGTCCACTGTTGCTATGAAATCTATGGGGGTGAAACCAGTGGGAAAGTGCTAACATGTCTAGGACGCCTCTTTACTGCTTATCTGCAGCTGTACAGGGGATTTACAATGGGTGAGTAACACAAGGACTAATTCACCAGTGCTGTAGTGCAGCACCTCCTAAGATACAGAACAGACATTGTTAGGCATAATACATGCTAAAAGTTCTGTAAATATAATTTTGCTAAACTGTCCTTGAGTGGGATAGCTGTTTGCCAGCCTATTTTTGGTCTTTTTTGTTCGGGTTGATGCATAGCTGGCCTTCTAACAGTAAAGAGAAAGTATAATCTTGAGTATGTCCATCAAGTCCTCTCTTCTGTCCTGCCTAGTCAAAGTGTACACAGTCTAAATGTCTTGTGTTGAATTTTGTTTAGATCAAAAGATCCTATGAGTCTTTGTTATTTTACTTCTCTGAAGAAGAATTGTTGCATAGAAACCAGCTGATAAAGCAAGGTGGAAGAACTTTGAGGGATTATTAATAAAGTCTTGCATATCTCATTCTATTGTAAATCTTTTGGTAAACGTTTGACTTTCATTACAGCTTTGCAAACTGATACAAAAAATGCACTTGGCATGCAATAAAAATTTGACCCTTACTGTACTCTTTCTTCTTGCAATAGTTGAAATATTTCAAATTACAATGTAGAGCTTTACAAGATGTTTTTGTACTAATGAAATACTTACAGTATATAGCAGCAGGAGGGTTTAAATTGGCTTTGTCTGAAGGCACAATATGATCACTTAGAGTTACGTAGGCACGGTCAACTGGTAGACAGCAGTGGTGAGGAACCAACAGACTGCTGTGAGCCAAGGAAAAGGGAGGGACATCAGTTGAGGTGAGGAAGGCAATTAATTAACGGTAAGACACAGAAAATATGTCTAGAGAGACAGGGTGCAAAAACTAGTTAGGAAAAGATAATGAGCCTGGGATCACCAGGTAGTTAAAACATAAGAAAAAGAGAAGTGAGACTGGAGCAGGAGTCTGGGATTTGGTGAAGATGAGACAATTCGGGACTGAGCAAGATGAGACTTTGGGGTGAGATGAATAAGGTTCAGGAGTAGCAGATAAAGTAGAAGAGACAAGGATGGAATGGGAAAAGGAGAGCAGGGCTGGAGAAAAAGAGTAAAAATAGAGGGACATGTGACGGGGCCATAGGCTCCTTTGCCTTCTAAATGTGTGTGCAACTCACTAGTAAAGTGTCCCACTTGTCCCCCTACAACTGCTGTACACTTAACCTGGGACAGTCTTCTGGAGGTGATCTAATACAGCTCCCTGCTCAAAGCAAGTCCTGCCAGGTGAGCTTGCACAGAGCAATGTCCAGTCGAGCTGGGAATGTCTCCAGGGATGGTGATTGTACAACCTCTCTGAGTCCCTGTGCCAGCATTTAATCATATATGTTGTCAAAATTTTTTTTTCCTCTTGAAGAAAATTTTGTTTCCTTGTATCTTTGAAGGACAAACACATCTTTCAGCCTCTCTTCATCCATCACGTGCTCTACTTTTAGTGACCACTTTAGTGACTTTCACAGGACTCCTTACAAATAGCTTAAGGAGTTAGGGTTCCAACGTTTGATTTCTTCTAAACTGTTGTTCTCCTGGTCCTGTCATCACAATGGTCTGTATTTTTAGTTTACCTTTTTAAAAAAGCTAGGAAATGACAGATTCTGCAAAGTTCAGCTAATAGGAACTTTGAAGTGGATGGAAGAGAAAAAACAGTTTGATGTGGCTGGCCTGTAACACATTTGTTTGTGCAGGTGCACCGATTAAGATTTTATAGACACTGTTGAAGTTAAGACTTCTTAACTTAGGGAGTTGATTTTGCACGCTTAATGCTTAGCTTAGTTGACGCTGCATTGGTTTTTTGACAGCCTATGCCTTCTCCCTCAAAAAGCCATTCAGAATTTTTTTTTCTTGTCAAACTGCAGTTAGCCTGATTTTAACAATTACTATTTCTTTAACTGTGACTTCCTTTTCCAGCTCTTTGCTCTCAAAATCCCTGACACCAAATGTGATTACTTCCTCAATTCTTTTTCATTTTTAGATCATTATGTGTTCTGTCTCTCTTTAACAGGGATTGAAGATATTTTGGTTAAACCTGAAGCAGACCACAAAAGACAAAAAATCATTGAAAAGTCAAGCCAGCATGGTATTGAAGTAAGTCTGTCTTGCAGAAGTTCCACCCCTAACTCTCCCCCCCCCCCCCCCCCACTAAAAATTTTTGAAATCCTGCCCTGTTTAATCATGCCTGCTTAGCACCTAAAAACGCCCATATTTTACTTTCAGGCTGTTAGAGCTGCTCTTAATTTGCCAGAAACAGCATCGTGTGAGGAGGTCCAAGGGAAATGGCAGGATGCCCATCTCTGCAAAGACCAGAGGGATTTTAACATGGTAGATCTGAAATTCAAGGAGGAAGTAAACAATTACAACAATGAAGTTAACAAGGTTGGCATCGAGGCATCTGTGTATACTAATCTTGTTTGGAGACTTTCTTATTAAGTTAATTTAATGTCGATGAGGGTTGCATGACTTTTCTGGAGGCTGAAGCTTTCCATCTGGCCCCAGCATGAGCTTCACATACTGCCTCACCGCCTCAACCTTGTCCTCCCTGAGTGAGAAGATGGCTTAATATTCAAGATGCTTTTAAAATTATAAATAGGAATGCTTGTGATGACTCCTTGTTTCACTTTCTTAAAGTTTTCAACAGGAATTGCTTTGGTTTATTATTTTATTAATAATGGTTTTGTTTTGTTCCCTTTACCCCATCACAACTCTTTAGGTTTGTATGCCCCTTGGTCTCCACAGGAGCTTTCCAGAGAACAATTTGCAGTTGATGGTACAGTCAGGAGCCAAAGGGTCTACTGTAAATACAATGCAGGTAATGATAGCTAGAATAGCTGCATGTGTTGATGTGATTTGTCCTAGAATGTAAGCTATTGAGAAGCTCTTGTGTGGATATCTAGTACCAAAGCAAGATTTTTATTCTGGGCTTTGGGAATAGAGGCCTTTGGCATGAAAAAATTTTAGAAGAATGTAATAAAGATCTCAGTTGGGTGATGGAGGAGAGTCAATGTTTATTATAACCTTCTATTTTTGAATCAGTTCTTGGTACATTAGGATTTATAGAAACAGCAGACCTTCTTTTTGGAAGGAATGCAGCAGATTATACAAACAAACCTACTGTAGGAGAGAACTTTTCCTGGCCTCTGTTGGAGACTGACCCCTCTGTTTCCTTCTTCCATTACTGAATAGGAACAACTAAATCTTACTTTGATTTTGGTAGAAATGGCAAGGATGTGTTTTCATTTTGTCTTCTGCAACACAGACACCAAACAAGAATCAGTATATAAAAAGGCCTTCTAAAATTCCATCTCTGATTAGAGAGAATGACTAAAGCTCAAGAGAGAGAAGGTGGTGTTTTTGAGATTTTTTTTTTTTGTGTTCTGTTTTTAGTACACTGCTGAGAGGTGGTGAGGGTAATGTAGGGACCTAAAAAATATTTACGATATTTTTAGTTTCACATGTCTTTGTATTAAAACAAACATACAGAATGAGAATGAAAATGTTGAGGATGAGTCAAGGGGCTGGAATGACTTAAAAAGACCAGATAAGGTCTGCATGCCTTTTCTGCCCATCGGTAGCAAGAACATTAATGAACATGTTGACATATAGCTAAAGAACATTTAGTGAACGTTTTCATTTTTTTACTGTGTTTTTCGGGAAAAATTGTTGAACTTATGTGAGCAAAAAGTTGGATGGAAAACTGTTGTTTCCTTTTCTCCTGCCCATATTTAGATTTCTTGTTTGCTGGGCCAGATTGAGTTGGAAGGTCGAAGACCCCCACTGATGGCATCTGGCAAATCACTGCCATGTTTCCAGCCTTACGATTTTTCCCCTAGCTCAGGAGGATTTGTGACTGGCAGATTTCTCACTGGGATCAAACCTTCTGTAAGTTTAATACTGCTTGTGCTTATACTGAAGTTTATTTAAATCTTGGTATTTTAATATAGAATGTCTGCGATTATAGATAAATCGACTTTGTTCACCCTACTTTCATATGTGGCTTTTGAGAAAGAGAGCATGAATTGCCAGTCTTGGTGTACTTCTCAGCAGAATGCTGATGGTATTGTGCTTATGTTTAGGAATTCTTCTTTCACTGCATGGCTGGCAGGGAAGGTCTCGTGGACACAGCTGTCAAAACCAGCCGTTCTGGGTACCTACAAAGGTAAGAGGCTTGTTTTAGAACTTGAGCCTTTAAAAGGTCCTTTTGTTTGTTTGGGTTTTTTTTGTTTGGTTGGTTGGTTTTTTTGTAGAGTAGTGTAGACTGGAAGAAGTACCTGTATTGCTTAGATTAACTTCAGTGTGCTTGATTTTTAGAAAAGTGTTTACAGTTTGAGTTTTGAATGTTTGTTCTAAGGCTGACTTTCTGGAGGACTAGATAAAGTGGAACTTTATCATCTGTAACTTATCTCTGGCACACAGCAGCAGCAACTTTTCCTTTTGGAGAAATCTTTTTCCTGGTACAAGTCAAGATGTACAAATTCCAGGCACCTGTAGCTTTTCTTGGCAACATTGTGCGCCCTTGTCTTTATCCCAGCAATGCTTCCACTACATAGAAGAAGATGGAACTTTCTAATTGTTTCAGAGGGTAGTGAGGGGTTCTAGAGGAGGGATGCCCTCTTGTTTCAGGCAACTGTTTGAGTGACAGCAGATATAGAGTCATTTGCTATTTCATTTTAAGTCACTGCAGTCCAAGGAAACTGAAGGGAGGGACGTGCAGAAAGCTTTGCAGTATCATTATGCATTTCACCTGTGTGTTGTGTCTATGGTTTTTGGCTTCCAGAATTCCTGATCAGCCCTTAAGTGCACTTAAGATATTAATGAAAACAGTATTTTTCATGTTAGAGTTTTATCATCCTTGTTGCTTTGTAGCCTCTTAACAGTGGTTCGGATTTTTTTCTCTGGAACAGGTGTATCATAAAACATTTGGAAGGACTGGTAGTTCAGTATGACCTGACAGTACGAGATAGTGATGGCAGCGTGGTGCAGTTTCTGTATGGAGAAGATGGGCTTGATATCCCTAAAACTCAGTTCTTACAACCTGAGCAATTTCCTTTCATTGCAGAAAATTATGAGGTAGAACACCTAAATCTTAAGTATTTATATGGGGTGAAGGGGGAGACTGAAATGCATGATTAACATCTGGCATATCTGTTAAGGATCCAATGGCATAGTTGTTTCTCAGTCATTCTCAGACTAACCTACATTTTTATTTGCTATTGTATTCAAAATACAGAAGCGAATCTTCAGTCTGTGGCATGATTTAGGCAGTCTCAATTTCAACAGAGCACCAAGTGCTCTCCCTGTTCTTATCTATTCTAATTCTGCATTTGGATTCAACACAGATGACTTAACCAAACTTGACAGACTGAAGAGTAAAATTCCTTTTATCAGTATCATCACTGCTTATTAAAGAATGGCAATAGCCACATAAAGATACAATGAGTTTTGTCTCAGTTGGGTTGAAAACCAATTTTGAAAGCTGTTTTACAGCAGCTGAACATTTTCAGTGGCAGCAGATGACCTTTCCAGTTTGCTTTGCCTTTTCTGCTACAGTGAGCATAGGGAGAAGAGTAGTCATACAGGTAATTTTCTTACAGGTAATCCAGAAGACAAACCATCTAGATGAAGCTTTAGCAAGGATGGAGTCTCACCAAGCTAACCAGCAGTTCAAAGCCATCAAAAAGTGGCGAGCCAGGCACCAAAACTCTGTGCAAAGAGAAGGAGGTTTTCTGATGTTTTGCCAAAAGAAAATGGCAAGTGTAAAAGCACAGATTACGGGAGGAGAAATCAAAAATGGAAGAGATCCTGCTACTTTACAGGTAACACGGAAGCAATTGAATTGCCTGAGCCCTTTAAAAAAGTTGCATAATTCAGTGATATTTTTTTTTCTTTTTTAAATGGCTTTTTATGTCCCGAAGTGTTTCACAGTCTACTTATATAAAGTTAACCTTTTGAAGGAATCATGTTAGCTGTGTGGGTGATGAAGCTGAGGTTCATTTATTGAAGTCTGTGGGCCCTGGCGCTAGGTTAGAGGCCAAAAACTCTGAGGTAAAACTGGTTTTAGAAAACAGTCCATGTTTGTCGGTGTTTTTGGGGGATTGTTTTTATTTGTTTGGTGGTGGGTTGTTTTTTTGTTGTGTGGTGGTTTTTTTTATTTTATTTTTTTAATTTCATGTACACAGAGTAGATCTCTCTTGGATGGACATCTGCTACCTGGGTGAGAGGCTGTTAAATACAAAGATCAGAGCGCTGAGCCAGCCCTGCCTAGTGTTTCAAAAAAGTACTTTTGCTTAGGCCTCTTGAACATCAGAGCACTAATCTATATGTTATGGCTTCTAATGAAGATTGTATGTACAGACACAATATGCAAACAGGTGCTGCTTCACAGCCTTGCTTTCAGAGGGAATTTACCCTGGTAGAATGTGGACAGTTAGCGTGAAACTCCCAAGTTGAAGGTGTTGAGATTACATAACTCTGTGAGCTTGTCTGCAAATGTTATGCCTAATCACCGGTTTATTTATTCAGCTATGCTGAATTTGCATTGCTGTTGGCACTTCTGATAACATTCAAAACAATATGGCCTGTGGATTCGTTTACTGTTTGTTTGTTTTTTTCTTTCAGTAGATAGGTAGATATAGATAACATGTTCATCTCTTTCTCGGTATATTGTAAAGCTCAGTGGACAGACTTCCATGTCACAAGCCAATTCCTCCTTCATAAAACATCAAGGCATGTAAAAGACAGGTTTAGCTCATTTTTTGTATTGATATATTTCTTTTTTAAGTCACTATTAACTTTTTCCTTTATTAAATGCAACATTTGAAGTGTTACTTGAAAGACTAGCAAACTGAAGAATAGAAATAAAACCAAGATAAGATGCAAGCTATGTTTAAGGTCTCTGCTGGACTATTGGGCTTGAATGTTGATAGCTGAAAATCAGAGAAGCTCCTTTGTCATGCCAGTTTTAGACAGGTGAGGTGGTAGTCAGCTAGAAGTAAAGATTTAAGTATGTTGAGGGGGTTCACTCCCAAGTTAAAATCATTCCTAGAGGGCTGTATTTTGCTGATTTTTGGAGTAGTTACTATGGATAGGTAGGTCTGACTATTTCAAGCTTGTAAAGAATCGTGAAGTCATTTGGGATCAAAAGTGTTAAGTGTCAGATAATTAAGAACTCCATATTTGTAGCCGCATTGTTTGCTGTGTTATGTACACCCTTAAGTTTTACACAGGTAATCTTTTCCTCATTTGCTGTTGCTGGTGGAAGTAGTGTTACTTGGTTTTGGTCTTATTGTGGACAAACCAGTCTGCTTAAAAATCTCCTCTTGTTTTTAGTTATTGAAGATGTGGTATGAACTAGATGAGAAGAAACGAAGAAAGTATATGAAGAAGACAAATAAATGTCCTGACCCAAGCCTTGGTGTTTGGCGTCCAGATACTTATTTTGCATCTGTTTCAGAAACATTTGAAAATGGAGTCGAAGATTACATCAACAAATGGGAATCTGAGAACAGACAAAGTTACATGCGCCCAGCACTTTCTTCTGATCGGTAATAACTTCTGTGTCTTTAGTTCTTTGCACTGAGCCAAAACCCAAAATGCTTATTTTTGGACTGAATTTGCTAAAGATGAAAAGTCTTTATCAACTCTTGGTTTTGTTGTGACCTTTGTAAAACAAAGTAGTGGGTTTCAGAATGGTTCCTGGAAGTCAAGTGTGCTTAGTGTGCAGTGGAGAGGCCCTGGTTGCAGACCTGAATTTTCTGTTTTGCTAAGGGCTTTGGCGAAGGCTTTATGGACTAACAGCAACGTATTGCTGTCCCCCTACATATAAAATAATACTTTACAGTAATGCTTAAAAACCAAAATATGCTCTTGTCACACCTTGGAGTTAGCAAGGCAGTTAAGATGAGCAAGTGGGAGTAAATGGACTGTCTTTTGACATTCTGAGAATTAGCAGCAGAATTAAAATATGGTTTGGCCAAGGCCCCAGTTCTGTGTTGATGGGCTGTGTTTGTCAGATCAGATTGGGTTAGACAATTTTATAGTTTCTGCAGTGTATTTATCCATAAGCTACCGGGAGAAACTGGCTGAAAGAGGTAACTGTATTGAACTGAGCAATGTTTCAGCCTCTTCTGAGTTTTTTATTTTGTACTACGTTGAGCTAATCCTCTTACTTCCTTGTCTTCAGGTTGAAGGATTTGTTGTATTTAAAGTGGCAGCGATCTCTTTGTGACCCAGGAGAAGCTGTGGGTCTTCTTGCAGCTCAGAGTATTGGGGAACCTTCCACACAGATGACTCTGAACACCTTCCACTTTGCTGGCAGAGGTGAAATGAATGTCACGTTGGGTATTCCAAGGTGAGAAAACTTTGTTCTCAATGGATCCTTCGCAATTTTTGGCACTTAGGTAATAGTGCTTAATCTCACTGGCAGGTATATGTGTAATCTTGAGGGCAAATGATCCTTCAGTTTAATTGTAAATTGTGCCTCTTCATATCTAATGTTTTACAATGTTTTCCAATTTTATGGTTGTTTTGGTTCGTTTTCCAGATACAAAATATCCGTGAAGGCCCCTTAGTCTTATCTGATGTATAGGAAATGGCTTATTTGTTTCTGTATTTTTAGTCAGTACAGTATAAGCCTAAAGAAATGGTGCTTTGTGGGTTTGCCCTCTGCTGACCCTGACCTCTTCTTCCCCCTACTAACTTGTAAACCTATTTTTTTTCCCCCCACAAAATTTCACTGCAGCTATGAAATCTGGCATGTGTAGTATCATTGTCACCTATGTAGAGAGAGACCTGTTTCATAGCGGCCAGGTTTCCCCTGGCTCTTCTGTTTGGTGACAGTGACTTTATTAGCGCACATGTGTTTACCAGCCAGTTATCAGCTTGTTCTGAATAACATGGGTGCTGACCCTGGCCTTGTGTGTAGGTATGCAATGCCTTAGATGGGAGATGGTTGTGTTACTTCAGAGAAGCAGGGGAGGGGGAGAAAGTATGAAGAAGCATACATTATGCATCTGTAGGAAACAGGCTTCATTAGTTCTGCTCTTGGAATAATTTACTTTCATCACTATTCTCTTCTCGTAACTGGGGTGATATGCTCACTGAGGCAGTAGAGCTACTGTTGTGCTGTGCCTAATGAGGAACAAGAAAAGTAAAAAGGAGTAGTGCAATGGTAACCACAGCTCTTGATGCATATGGCTTTGGTAGAATTAGCAGTTGCTGCATGCTGCCTAATTAAATGAACTAGATACTTACTTGAATGCATAGTGCTTTTATGCTTAATTTGAAAGATCTTTTTTTATTTAAAGGTTGCGGGAAATATTGATGGTGGCCAGTGCAAAAATTAAAACACCAATGATGAGTGTTCCTGTGTTCAATACCAAGAAAGCTTTCAAGAAGGTGAAACAGCTTAAGAGACAGCTCACGAGAGTGTGCTTAGCTGAGGTGAGCCTCCTATTCAGTGTATCCTTTGAGAGTCAGCAAAACAAAATTTCCTGTTTGAGCTCATCAGTTAGTCTGTCTTTGTAGCAGTGTCCATTTTTGAAGGCTTATCTGTGAGCACAAGATGAGAAGGTCCTTTCTTTTCGCCTCTTGCATACTGAACCTGTAATATCGCTAGGAAGTGGAGCACTGAAAGGAATGGCAGTAACTGTGGCTGCATGAGACTTAAGTTCAATTTAACCTGTAGAGCATTGTCACAGGCTATAAACTCTATAGAATATGAAGGAAGGGTAATAATTGAGACATAGCAGTAGTATAACAGCAGGGAGGGTTTATGTTTGCTGCCATAACCTTGTTTGGCTTTTTCTCAAGCTCATTTTTGTCAGTCTCTAGAATTGGAGGGGTTTTGTCTTCTCTTTGAGACAATCTAATCTGGCTGTGGCTGGCATAGCAGAGACCTCTCTGTCCCCTACCCCTTCCTAATCCTATACAAGTGGCTGTGCTCAGTAGAAGCAAAATGCGTGGCTTCATGGAGACTCAATATACCGAACTCTGATGTATTCTGTACTCCCTCTTTCTAGGGGTGAAGTCTTTCTTGTGTTCTCCTGCATGCCATACGCTATTCTGTCTTACTCTTTCAAGTTGAAATTGGCAAGGATAGAGTTGAGACTCAGATCTGTGCTGGAATACTGTCATGGTCAATGAGATGGGTCAGTAAAATGAAGCTGTTGGCCCACTAAGAAGTGTTTCTTGGGAAGGAGTCAGGTGGGAGGTGAGGCTGTTCTCCCAGTATTGTCTAAGTTAATTGTGGGAGGAGTTTAAGCCAAAAAGAGTGCAATAGGGTAGAGCCCTTTTGCCCAGGAGCTGCTGCAAAGCCCCCAGAAAAGTTTGCCAGTTAGCCTTGTGTAATTCTGGTCTCCAGTGGAAGGCATTGGAATTGCAGGAAGTAAATGAAGTGTCTTCATCAAAGGAGTAACATTCCTACTTGGGGCTTTTGTAGGTCTTGCAGAAAGTTGAGATAGAGGAATCCCTGCGTGTGAAGTGCAAGCAGAACAAACATCGCCTCTACAAAATCAAATTCCATTTCTTGCCCCATGAATATTACCGAGAGGAGAAGTGTGTGAAGCCCAAGGACATCTTGCACTTCATGGAAACAAGGTGAGTTTGCTTTCAGATACTTGAATATTTGCTCTTCTTTTGCCTTTCCGTGGGCTCTGAGGGTCACTGCATGTTGTTTATTGCTGCTGCTATGGCTTTCAGAGCGACAGCTTCCTGCAGATTTGCTTGCAGAAGCATCTACACAGTTGCTTTTTATGTCTTGAATAAAACTGTGGATCTGTGGTGTGGTGACAGTGCAGAATTGTGTCAAGGCAGATCTTTAACACGTCTTCGATATATTCAGAGAAGAGCCATATAAGCAACATCTCATTCCTTATCTTTGGATACTTAAACATTTATTACCAGCAAAAATGTTTGAATACTTTAGGTATCCCTTGGTGCTCTCATTGAACAGAACTAAACCTTAATTTTTTTTTTTTTTTTTTTTTTTTAAGTAAATAAATGAGAAAAGGCTGGCTTTTTTTTTTTTTCCCCTCCTTTCTTTTTTCCCCCTGCTTCTTTCCCCATGTCTGGCCAAATTTGTGTAGTTAAAAGTAGAACATTTAATGATAAGGGTCTATTGAAAGCTATTTTTGTTTTGCAAAAGTGCTTCATTGATTTCTTCCTCCTTCGGGCCACATGAGTTCAAGCTAGGTTACTCTATTTAACAATTTCGCATGTGCTGGTTGGTTGACAAAAGAAAAAAGTCCAGTAGTAAACCATCTCTTCTGAAGGTCAATTTGATGTGCAGATTTTATGTCCAGATGAGCTTACTATTTTAAGCTTAGGATGCTTGGCTACTACATCTGTGATTGTGAGAGAGCTGATACCAACCTTTTGATTCCTAAATGAATGAGAAAGGGGTGAGAAGAAAAATTATTTGCCTTCTCCTAGAGGTACTTTTGCATCCACCAGAGAATATGTCTGTCATGAGTTGACTGGCTTATTAAAATCAATTAATTTTCTGACAGCTTGAAATTGACTGCAGTACTGCAGAGCTTTGACATTCTGGGTTGCTGCTTCTTTCAGGTTCTTTAAAATTTTTCTGGAAGCAATTAAAAGGAAGAATGCAAAGATGGCATCTTTTACTGAAGTCAGCACCCGGAAGGCAACTCGGAAAGATTTAGATGGTGACCAAGACAAGGTACAGAAAAACATTACCTGAAAAATGTCTCACTTCCTTTACCTGTTTTTGAGAACCAGAATTTGGAAAAGCATAGCATGTTTCAAAGTGAACACGAAATGTGTGAATACTAAATTACTACTTAAATATTTTCTTTATGTGTAAACTGTCTTTGCATTCTCATAAAATTAACAAGGAAATTAAAGTTATTGTATATTAAATCCTAATTTACTTAAGACTGTACTCTGAAAATGCCTGTTTATTTTAACTTCGGTGAGATAAAAGTGTATTACTCACCGTTTGCTCCCAGATCAATGTCCCGTTATAGCAGTGGCTGTCAAAACCTTGGGGAAGATCCTTTTTTCATTGAAAGGCTTTTACACGTTCCTTCTGCCACTCCTCTCCCATCAAGGACTGTCATATAAGCAGGCTGATAGCTTATCTATCTTGTAGATGCTCATCTTGTTTAATATTACAGTTATCATGAGTGTAAGTTCATTACTACTTTATAGTAGTGAATTTCTAGAAATTAATTTGTCCTTAAAGGTAGAACATTGAACAAGGGATTGTTAAATTCCAAATGTTTGGCTAAAGCCTTTTGATGCAGTTGATGCTTCCTAGCAGTGTTACTGCCACAAGCAGTCAGCCTGATTATCTGGTCTGTCATGGATTTCTAGGCACTGAGTAATCAGGAAGCTCCAGCAGAGGAGGAAGAGAACATTGTTGATGCAGAAGCTGATGAAGGGGATGGTGATGCTACAGAAGCAAAACGGAGGAAGAACCAGGAGGAAGAGGTAATGATTTTATAGATGCTCAGAACTGCACTTTAATTCCTAATTTCCTCTGCCTTGGTTTGAATTGGGAAGGAAAGCTTCCATTGAAACAAAATGCTGAAAAAAAACCAAAACAAAACAAAACAAAAACCGCAAAACATTTGAAAGAAGGTAGGAAAATCTCTGCTTTGTGCTGATCAGTTTTGATTTGGATGGGGGAAAAACTATAGCAGAAGATGTGGGCTAAGACTTGTGATGACTTTAGTCATCATAGTTGAGCCTGGTCACTGCTGTCCTTTAAGAGTAATACAGAACCACGCAAGTTAGAGATGGAGGAGATCTGCGTCTTTCCAAAGCCTTGTTCTTCAGGCATTGGGCAGATGTGTCTGGCAATCAGGCTGTCTGTGCTGTAGTTCACCTTAACTTTACCTCTTGCTATTTTCATGCTGTTGTTTTAAAAACTTTACTTTGGTTCTTAATAAATATTCTCTCTGGCTCTGCATGTTTCTCTGTGTTCACTACTTCGTAATTACTGCTTAAAAGATGGGTTGCTGTAATTTCAGCAAGAGGTACAGTAACTGAAAATCCTGAGGGAATCCCATCATCAGAGTTGGATTATGAGAAGAGCCTTTTTGGGGGAAGAAAACTAAATTCTGCTATGGTCCCAATAACCTGTAGCATCCTGTACTGTATTGAGGAATAAGGGCAAGATTATAAAGACTGAACTGAATCTGTTTTATTATTTTCTTTACAACAGAATTACATTTTCATTGTGTCATAGGTGAGATACTTGTAACTCAGCTGTCAAGAATATTCATGAATAAAACTGTTCATGGTGTGCTTTGTTTCTGTACGTGTTCTGGCTCAGATAAATATGACATTATTTCTTTGCAGGTTGATTATGAGAGCGAAGAAGAGAATGGGGAAGAAAATGTTGATGAGAATCTAGAAGATGAAGAGGCTGAATCGGAAAAAGAAGGGACTCCTGGTGCTGAAGAAGATCAGAATGGAGCAGATGGTGATGAATCTCAACATCTTTCCTTTATGTCTCAGGCTAAAAGAGAGAAAGATCGATTCCTTCAGTCAGCAGAGTTGCGAGTAAATGCTGTTCTGGACAGCCACCCATCAATACAGGATTACACATTTGACACCAAAAATGAACTTTGGTGTGAGGTAAGATGGTGGTGCCTGGAAACATCTGTGTGTGATTGCACAATGGTTGCATGTAGCTCCTATAACAAATGGATCTTTTCAGTACAGTGCTGCTGTTTTGTCTCAGCAATCCTGCATTAATACAGAAAAGTGGCAGTACGAATGTACTTCTTGACATTATCTTTTAGTAGCTTCTAACTTTTAGAATGCCTGATGAAAATTCATCTTAAAAACAGGTTTTTGACATTTTTATTGTGTTTTGATCTTTAAATATATGATGCACCACTCTGTAGCTCTTGATGAATAAAAGCATTGGCTGGACAGTTGAAAAAGTCTAAACATCTTAAAAAAACCAACCAAACAAAAAACCCAACAAACACGTACTCCCCTCCCCCCCCAAAAAAGGCCACCCAAAAAACCCCAGTCAATGTAAGTTCAGAGATCCTGAAAAGCCATATGGATAAATGATCCTGGGATGGGGTGTTCATGTTAGCATCCCTCAGCTGTGATTCTAGTCAGATGTTTATGTTCCTAAACACACAGCTAGGGTAATTCCAGTTGTCTACTTTTCACCTAGAAAGAAAAAGGCTGGTTATTGAGCCTAATGTTCAAGCTTCCTTACAGAACAATGCTATGTTGTTTTTTTCCCTCTTAGGTTTCATTGACGCTTCCATTGATGAAGGTGTACTTCGATATCTCCTCCTTGCTTGTCTCTCTTGCACGAAGCACAGTCATTCATGAAGTGAAGGGGATCACACGATGCTTGTTGAATGAAAGTACTAATAAGCAAGGAGAGAAGGAACTTGTTCTGCATACCGAAGGGATAAACCTTGTGGAGCTGTTCAGATACTCTGATGTACATAATCTATTTATAATCCTGAACTTGAATGATCTTTTGTGTTCTGGGGAAAGACGGTGGATAATGGATGCCATTTAAATTTAGCAGGGCTGATGTGTAGCCTTTTCAGCTCTTAAACTCTCTTTCCTTCTCCTTTCTACCCCCAGATGTGTTCAGAGCTCAGCAGAGCCTTTTCTCAAGGGCATCTTGCAAATCAGTTTTTGTGCAGCAGCCCAGTGTCTAATGACAGATAATTTCACACCACGCTTCTAACTGTCTCTCTAAATGTTACTTGAGGGAGTTCTTCCATCTAAATGAATTGCAGTACTTGGAGATGAATAGTTCTGTTACGCCATCTAGCCCATAACTCTACAAATACAGGATTGTTTTAAGCTACATCTTCTCTACTGCTTTTGCTGGAAGTTCTGGCTGGCTGAGGCAGACTGGGCAGTGCATTGTGTTGCTTGAAAGACTTTGGCATGTTTCTCTGCTGCTCGGGATGGTTTGTTAGTTTGCTTTTTCTAATTTCAGATAATTTTCTCCTGTGGTGAGTTTTGATTCTAGTACTTTTATTCATCTATATAATGCTGTGATCACTAGCTTAAACATAAATCACCGGAATAATTTTTGCCTGTATTTAGCTCTGAGCTGCTGCCTAGTTGTTCTGTAACTGTTGGTGCTGCTTAAGCTAATGAAAAATGGAGGAAAAACCTAGCTTAGCTTAGTTTAAGTTATTTGGAAATACCAAGTAACTGCTGTCCTAACTTGTATCTGTGGGTTTTTTTGCTTTCAGATTTTGGACCTGAACAGACTTTATTCCAATGATATTCATGCCATGGCTAAGAATTATGGAATTGAGTCTGCCCTGAGGGTGATTATAAAGGAAATAAAAGATGTATTTGCTGTATATGGTAAGATTTCTTTGAATTTTTAAAGTTAGTCTTTATTATCATTAAGATGGGAAAACCCAGCCACAGTGCTTACAAAGTTATGGTTTTGCATGATATTTTCATTTATGTGTATATTTTTAAGTTGCACCTTTTCATCGTTTTAATCATTATAGTGCCTTCTGTGAAGACTTTGTTAGTTAATTGTTAGGTTCCATTGTGGTGTATTTATTTTATGCAAGCTGGAAGATCCAGATGAATTAACTGTTGATGTCTGAGGAAGCTAACTGTTAGACTTGTATAATGGCCCCGAGAATAGGATTAATCTTGCCTCACTCTAGCTTCTAATGATGGGAGTCTAGGCTACCTTTGTAGTTGAGTTTTTATATCTTTCCTAAAATATCTGTGCTATGTTGTCTGAATGTTCTTCTCTCTGCATAGGTTATTCAGAGAGTCCAGGCACCTAGCTTAGGGAAGATGCCTGACTTCATAGGTTGCTTAAATTAGGCATGTTGAATTTGCCTCAAGTGAGCTAAGTCTTGCTATGAATTAAACTATTGAAAAGAGGGAAGATTAATACAGTGGGAATTTTAGCAACCAGTTATATCAAACAGACTTTCCAGCTGGCAGCCCAGAATGGTCTGACCTTCAAGTTGTTCAAGAACTGCTAGTTAAATGTTGACAGAGCTGTTAATGGTCCCCCATTACACTGACTGCACAAGCGTTATTTAAAAATAAGTGCTATTTCTTTTTAGCCTAAATGGGGTTTTCTGTGGATGCCTAATATCATGCACAGAAAATATCAGAACCTTTCTGATGCCGGTGCCTAGCTAATGCAGACTACCAGGTGAGGGGCTAGAGCTCTGTCCTATCACAAATGGATGGATGTGTGATCCCTTTCTGCATAAACAAAGATGATGCAGACCTTACTGATTTTATGTAGAGAAACTACCACCTTACAGTGTTCTTGACATTTTAGTTTCCCTGGAGAGACATTGTTCTATATTATAGTGGGGTCTGCCTCTCTTGGATATTTGAGGGGAGCAGTTAAGCCAGCTACGCACAAAGAGGTGCAACTGCCAGAAGAATGCTAATAGAGATGTTCTCCATGTTGATTAGTTTCAGGGGGTTTAATTTAGACCTATTTATTTAAAAAAAAAAAAACAAACACCACAAAAAAAAACCCCAACAAAACTTAGCCCTTGAATGCTCTGATGATTGCTCTTTCTTGTGTTCTTAGGAATTGTGGTAGACCCTCGGCACCTTTCACTTGTTGCAGATTACATGTGTTTTGAAGGATTTTATAAACCACTGAATCGTTTTGGAATTCAGTCCAACTCTTCCCCTCTGCAACAGATGACATTTGAAACCAGCTACAAATTCTTGAAGGAAGCAACAATGATGGGTAAATGGTTTAGTTTGAAATACATTGCTACAGCATTTCACATATGCTTTGTTTTCATCGTAACTTTCCACTATTTTGAGTAATGCATAACTGCATTAGAAAAAATGCCAGAGGCTAAAATTTTAATTAAGCCCTTGCCTAGGAAAATGTTCCAGATGTTTTTAATAAAATTGTCAGCTTAAATTAAGTCAGCTCCCACATGCAATTTGTGGGGTCTGTGACTCCTTTCTTTAAGAATTAGGTAGGCAT
Organism: Haliaeetus leucocephalus; assembly: GCF_000737465.1. NCBI lineage: Eukaryota > Metazoa > Chordata > Aves > Accipitriformes > Accipitridae > Haliaeetus > Haliaeetus leucocephalus. The sequence continues at coordinate 3,247,929 of NW_010972487.1, read as the reverse complement.
TTTTATAACAAACCTTAAGATTTGTTATAGCAAAGCCTTTTAACAGACTACTAAATCTGCCTTTTTCTGTCTCTACCATTAAAATTGCCATCTCTGCTTTGTTTCCATGTCTGCATTATAACTCCCATATTTTCATCTCTTCTCTAACCTTGCTATTTAGAATTTTATTGTGAGAACAGTCCTCCTAGTTGTTACTTTGATTCTGTTTTTCTTCTGCTTTGTAGCACTTTACTATCTTTGCTTTTTTCCCTCAAACACAGACAAAGGATCAGATTCATTTGTCTAATGGTAGGTTTCTGTGCTATCTGAGATGCCCAAGAGTATCCTTTCTAGCCTCTTGTTGCTGCTCTGGAAGGTGTAGAGATCACTTGGCTGCATGGATCATTTGGGGCATTGGAAATGGCACTAGCCATCTACATTTAGGAGTCTCATCCAAAAAACTTGTGCTTTAAGTCTGTCATTAGACAGTTTGCTTGATCTCATGCTTTGGATACTAATCATGTCTCCCTTTTGCAAATAGTCTTAGTTTCTGTCCCATGCCAGTTATATACTCTCCTTCTTGGATGCTCCTGCACTTCCACCTTTGCTACCTATTACAAGTGGGAAAAGATCTCGACATGATCTTGTCAGTTAGTATTTTAAACTGCCTTGCACAGGTGTCAGAGATACTTTTATCACTGGTTCCCTTTTCATTAATGCTGTTTTTATACCTCTTATGGGAAGGTAATTTGGGTTTTAATGAACAGTATCGGTTACAATTGACTTAAAATTCATCTGAAAATCAGAAAGGAAAAGTGTATCTGGGGTGAAATTGAATAGAAGAGAATGTTTCGTGCACAGTTGTGCTCTCTCTCTGGATTTACATTATTTTGTATATTGATTAGAATAAGATAAGGTTTTTGTCAAGTGAAATGTAATTACATTTATGGCTAATATTATGAATAAAGACATGAAGTATGTCCTGACAGAAGGGCGTGGTGAATTAACAGGAAGGCTGCGCTGATTACAAGTGGAGGGAGTTACTGATTTCACCACAATGGAAATCAAAGTCATAATGTGGATTGCAGCAGTCTGGATCTAATTTGCTTTAATGTAACTGCTAACTTGACTGTACAGTTAAAGAGTTACTGCAAGGGTGCTCGCTTATGACCCTGAACAATAAGAAGGAAAAAAGAAGGCTTGTGACCACTGTGCAGAGCTAACATAAGAAGTGCTGTTAGAGTGCAGGTGTGACCTAGCAGACTGCTGATCAGGGTTTAGTGTGCAGAGAGCTCACTGCGTCAGAAGTGGGATCCTTTTGGCTGTTTGCTTGAAGAATAACTCTTTGTTAACATCACATGAGCAAACAGGACAGTTATGACTTGTTTAATGATCTAACAAAGGACCTTTTTTTTTCTTCAGCTGAGACACATTTAGGAGCAGCTATTTAATTATTCAGCTGTAGCTGAGATCAGAGCGGCAAGCACATGCCATACACTGTGTTATGGTGCAGCTCCTCCCCCCATCCTCTGTATGATAGAAAGTTCAGTACATTTTGCTCAGTAGAAGAAAGATGAGCCAAACTTATCAAAAGTTTAACAGTTTTATTTCCAATCTTCCAACTGCTCTAATGATAAAATTCCAGCTTGCTGTATTTAGGATGAATGAAGAACAGCCTGAATGCTAATAAAAACAGTGAAAGCAAAACAGTCCTAGCCAGACATGTCATGTGGAGAGCTTCCAAATTTCTGTGACACTGTTTTGCTACAGTGAGTAACCACAAAATCAAAGGAATTCATGGAATGTCTCTCCAGTGAAAAGTTCTCTTCGTATCTAGCCAGAAGGATTTAAAATCCACATCAAAAGGATTCACTCTAACAAAGGAATAAGGCAGCAATGAAAAGGCAATCTTTTGGGGTTTGCCTCACTTGATGTATTTTTTTAGCAATCTATTTAATCAGCAAAATGTGTTCACTGGAAGGTCAAATCTGTGTTCTCTTAGAATTCAGAATGTGTTGTCTTTTCATGCTGAATAGGGAGAGTTTAGTAATGTGTGGCCTAATTCTTTGCTTGCACAAAAAGATTGGGATGAGATAATAGTTGTTGTAGGAGGGATAGGAAGAGTTTTGGACTCCTGCTCTCAGAAATACAAATTCAATCTGAACAGTAGGAGGCAGTGCCTTTCTGAAACTAGGGGGGGCTGAACCAGATGACTTCTTGCATGTAAACCAAAATGCTTTCTTTTCAGCACTGACCTTTGAGAAACCTTTGGAAATATCCTAATAGGATTTTGTTTGAATTCTGTTACAGGTGCCCATGATGAACTGCGATCTCCTTCTGCATGCCTAGTGGTTGGAAAAGTTGTTAAAGGAGGGACTGGTTTGTTTGACCTCAAGCAACCCCTTACATAGTGTTTCGGTTATAACTTAAGGATTCTGACTGAAATGTTCATCATAAGAGATATGTATGCTCTACACCTATGCAACAAGGGCACATACTATGTCCCCTGTCATCTTCCCTGTGTCAATAGGTTTGTTAATCTGGTTACCTGATGAGCCTGATCTATTTAATGGGAATGTCTACACTTATAGGAGCTATCCTTTGAGCCAAAGAAACATTTATTTACTGTTCATTAATGTAAAAAAATTAGATTATTAGTTTACATAGAAAATAATAAAATGAAGGAGACCATCCGGGTCTCAAACAGGCCATGCAACAGCTGTGGCAGACAGAAATCAAAGCAGAATCTGTTTATGCTGTCTAATTTTTGCGGGCAGAATCCCATCACCAGTTGCCACACGATTGTTACATGACAGGTTCCAGTATTGGAAATGGCATTCAGACTCACAGGGTGTAGCTGGGCAGCATCGGGCTGAAGCTTCAACATTGTATTGAAGCATCTGTGCTTGAGGCATATCCTCTTCTTTTGCTGTGCTTGCATGCACTGCCATGATTTATGTAAGCTGTAGAGGATGCATTTTCCTGTTCTGCTACTTCATTTATTAAGAATTACGTGTCTGTGACACAATTGTTATATTTCTTTATTAGCTGAAGACTGGAATTCAGACTTTTCTTGGTTTCTATAGGCATTTTCCAATGCCTACTCTTAACGACTTCTTTGTATGGAACAGATCTCCGCACAGTGAGAAACCTGACATTTGATAAAGATTTATTCCTTGAATGGCAACGTGAGCCGCTGTAACAGTGACTACATAAGAGACTCCTGTAAGAATTACCAAAACAGAGTTTTTAAACTATTTTTGCTTAAATATTCTGTGTCAAGGAGGATATTTAATAAAGGACATTGCAAAGAAATATTGTGAATGCCCTATTATGTGGCTGTGTTACTGAGGGAATTTTGTCATGCAGCCAACAGCCTTTGCTTTAACTCTAATGGCTGTTAAAAATCACATAGCTGAGAGCTATTCACCGCTCTTCAGAAATCAGACTTTCTTGTTTATGCATTTGATTTTAATCAGAATGCAATGCATGCAAGTAGTTAAAATTCTTCGGAGTTTGCTTACTACCATCTAGGCAAGTTTTCTAACAGATTTCAACCCCTGATCATTCTCAGTGGTACCTCTAAGCTAGTGGAAAAGTGCCAGAGCTCACTTAGCCAGCTGAGGAGCTCCTACTTCCAGTGGAGCTGCACTAAAGGGGATCAGAGCAGATAGATAGTGGGAGACATTGGCTTAGGATTGTCAAAGAGCCTCTGTGGAGTATCTTGATGGACCCCATTCTGCCTCAGCCCCTTAAAACTGTGTCAAATGTACTGCAAATTGTGCTGAAGCTTAATAAATGCATTAGCTTGGTAGGTCTCCAGTTTCACTTTGCAAATCTTCATAAAAGATTTCCTTGTGTCTTTTTCCAATCTTAGCACCTGCTATGTATTTCTCAAAAACATGTCATTCTGTGAACAACTGGCAAAGAATTAGTTGGATAGTTTTGCAAATGGTTAGATGGGAAAGAACAAACGTGGTAACAAAAAGACTTTTAACTTCAGGCTACTGTCTATGTTGCTACAGACCATTTGCTGAGAAACATCCCCAAGAGGTATTTGGAGTCCTGCAGTGAAGAACATCTATGCCACATTTTCTATCTGGAGCTGCAGCATCCTTTAGTTCTCTAAAGAGTTTGACGTAAATAACTCGTTCATCCAAGTGTTCATATCACTTCTCTGTGAAGCTTAAGACGTCACTTTGATTATGTCATGGTAATGAATAACTCCTTGGAGTTACGGAGCCATGAAATACAAGAAAATTTACTAGCCTTATGTTTTGGCATAATATAGCCACATGTAAATTCTGTGTATTTGTATGTATGTATGTGAAATTAAGCTGTGCTGCAACTGAAAAGAGATCGAGTCTGCTGAGCAACTTGATATCCATTTCTGGCAGGCTTGCTTGCTGCTTCGGTGGTGAGACGTAGTCCTGTGTCGTGGTGGGGCAGCAGTTACTCAACATGATTTAGGGGACCAAGGGGCGTGGATGCTAAATGAGCATGGCAGTAAAGTGCCTATAAATATTATATAGGCTCGTTTTGAGAAAACGTACTGAAGTGACTGCCCTTTGCTTTACACCATGTTGTGTGTCAGATTGTTGTTTCTTGCTCCCTACAGAATCAGCTGTGCAGGAAATGGTGATGAATTCAGTAGATGGTTAGTCAGTCCTGCTCCCAGGTTATCTAATAGTGATGGTTCTTGAAATAGAGCTGTTTGGAAAATGTGCTCTGGCTCTGTGTCCCGGTTTAAGCCCAGCCCAGCCTGTCAACAAAGCATCAGGAGGCAGCTGGCTCGCTCCTCCCCCCTGCTGTGGGATGGGGAGGAGAAAATACAAAGAAAAGCTGGAGGGTCAAGACAAGGACAGGGAGGGATTACTCCCCAATTATGGTCATGGGCAAAAAACACTCGACTTGGGGAAAAAACAAAATCGATTTAATTTACTACCAATCAAATCAAAACAATGACAAGGGGAAGTAAAATCAAATCTTAAAACACCTTCCCCCCAATCCTCCCTTCTTCCTGGGCACAACTCCACTCCCAGTTTTCTCCACCTCCTCACCCAGCCAGCAGCACAGGGGGACAGGGAATGGGGGTTGAGATCAGTTCATCACACGTTGTCTCTGCTGCTCCTTCCTCCTCAGGGGCAGGACTCCTCACTCTTCCCCTGCTAGTCCTCCATGAACTTCTCCAACGTGGGTTCTTCCCATGGGCTGCACTTCTTCACGAACTGCTCCAGCGTGGGTCCCTTCCCCGGGCTGCAGTCCTTCAGTCACAGACTGCTCCAGCGCGGGCTTCCCAGGGGGTCACAGCCTCCTTCGGGCATCCCCCTGCTCCGGCGTGGGGTCCTCTCTCCCCGGGCTGCAGGTGGAGATCTGCTCCCCCGTGGACCTCCCTGGGCTGCAGGGGGACAGCCTGCCTCACCAGGGTCTTCATCACGGGCTGCAGGGGAATCTCTGCTCCGGCGCCTGGAGCATCTCCTCCCATGCCTTCTTCACCGACCTCAGTACCTGCAGAGGGGTTCCTCTCACATTCCAATCCCGCTACTCACTGCAGGTTTCCCCTCTTAAATCTGTTCTCCCAGAGGCGCTACCGCCATCACTGATGGCTTGGCCTGGGCCAGCGGCAGGTCCGACTTGGAGCCGGGGAAGCTTCTAGAAGCTTGTCACAGGAGCCAGCCCTGCGGCCACTCCCCCACTACCAAAACCCTGCCACACAAACCCAAAACACTGTGGCAGAATGAGCCAACGTCCCCTTTCAGTTTTGAGTTACCTTTAAAATTTAGGCACGGGCCAGGATCTGAAACACTATTCTGAAAGACCTGAGGCTGTAGGAAAGCCCCTAACGTTACAATTGAGATCTTGCCTAATGTCTGCTTAGAAAAATGAAGCAGGTGGCTGTTCATGGACAAAAGTGATAGGGGGGAGAGTATGGTGGGACCTCAGATAAGAGTCTGCGTCTCCAAGGCTGGAGACCAGTATGTGTTTTGGCATATAAATGGGCTTAGTTTATACTGTGAAGGAGAGGCAAGCTGAGGTAGCAATTACTCTTAATCTGTAGCATGAGCAGGTTGGCTTGGGAATCATCTGAACTGCCCTTTCTGAGACGGGATGAGTTTTGGGTTGCTTAAAATTTCACATGTGTGCAGAAAACAGAGGTAGAAGAAACGTCCTTCTTCCTGTAGTCAGAAAACTTCTGTTTCTTGTCACACAACATGTACCTCTCTGCAGCTAGATCTTCTATGTTTTAAAGTTTCTTTCTTGCTCCTTGCAGCAGTTGTTGTTGCTGTACAGTACTTTTGAGGGAGTGCGAGCTCCCTACCCCCAAACACAGTCTGGAGAAGGCTGAATAATGGATGGGGCTCTCGCTGCTTTGTAATGATGTAAAACAGACAAATGGAGTCAGTTTGGGCATAAAGCACCCCAAAGAGCTGGCAGTAGATGGGATTTCTTAGAGAGGAGGAGATCATGATTGAAAGACCAAAGAACAGGCTAGAAAGCCCTTTGGGAGTGTGAGAATGGAGCTTTGCAAATACTTAAATAAGATGGGAATTCATAACCGGGACTTCCTTTTTCTTTTTTTCTCCAAGTATCTGACGGCTCTGAATCAGACTTCAGTGCAATTTTTTGCTGATAAGGAAACCTCCTGGTTCTCTCTGGTGGCAGACCGAGCTCGACTAGTAAGAAGTGGTGAAGAAGCATGTCAGATGGTACTGAGAACTCTTCATGCTATTTTTGACTGTTTTCTGCAGGATCGCTTTGAACGCACACTCTTTACAGGTCTTTCTTCAAATATCTCTGATGTTACTTTGACAATTATCAGAAATAATGCAAAACATACTGAACAGTCAAATCTTGTGGTGATTTTCTCTAGTTTGTGCATGTATGCTGCATTCCCATTTGTAGGTGATTTAGAAGTCAGAGGCAGTGCTGGCACTGGCCACGCTCTTAACGCTTCTTCCCTGGGAACCATCCCTTCTCTTAACTATCTGCTGAACTGTAGAGTGCCAAGATACCCTAAGACTGTGAAAACATGGGAGGAATGAGAGAAGAAAAGGTAGCTTCCAAAATTGCTTGCTTTCTTTGTGTTATCTCCGTTAATAATAGCAAACGATCTGTCTGGAAAGCTAAAGGTTGTAAGTTTGACTGAATGTACGCTCCAGGAACGTGCTGGCTAGCACATGCAGATAGGAAAGCTGGGAGAAGAGGTTTTTTTAAAGCTGTAATAGAAGACCTTAGAGTTATTCAGCCAGAAAGGAAAGCGGTGATCCTCGTCTTCTGGTCACGCATGCTTTGGCAAGCAGGGCATATATTGTGGGTTTTATCCTGTTTGTATAGTACAAAACGCCCACTTGCTGATCCAGATTTGTTACCTGTCAGATTGGGATAACAGATCTTTTCAGTGTGTTGGTAACAGTGAATCAGCTTGTATTTGCCCAGCAGTTGGGAAGTGAGCTATGTTCAAGCTTAATAAATCGTAATAGAAGGCTTGTTCTTGTCAGTAAAAGTTAAAAAAAATCCTAAATCAAGCAATGAGAATGGATACAAATAGGAATTAGTGCTTCTTTCATCTCAAAAGCAAAGCTAAATATTAGGAGACAGGGAGCAGAAAAGTTTGTTTTGCCAGATCCTTGGTTCCCATGTTGTTATGCTGTTGCAGGTCAGTAACCAAGCAGTGGCAACAACACAGCTTGAAGAGATCTTTAATCATTTGGAGCCTTTCTGGACAAACCACTTGAAGTTTGCCAGTAAGTACTGAAATCTGGAAGCTACGTCATCTGCTGAGGAGTTTGGCAAGTACAAGGGCATGTGACACCTCAGGGATACTTCACACAGGGTCAGACTGTGGTGACCAGACCGTGCTCCCGGGTCTGGCTGGTGGCAGGCGGATCGAGCCAGAGCAAAAACCTTTCTCTGGGATTAGGTCAGACAGGAGAACTTGTGAACATCGCCCATAAGGGTTGAAATCCAAAAAGTGTTTTGAAGTTTCAGTGCTGAACGTGGCAGTCTTGATCTTTGGAGTGGACGTGAAGGCTGGGGTCTGTAGGTGTGAAGACGACCACGGTGTGGTAGGTGAGAATGAGATCTACCTCCCGCAGCGTGCCACGTGGCAACCCGCTCGGCCAGAAGGGAACAGTGGAAACTTTGTGCATCTTCAGTCCCTGCTTTTCCTTGCTGTTTATATAGCACGCTAAGCAGCACAGATAATGCTTCACCCCGCAGACCCAGAGTTTTGTTTCATAGATAAGTGCATGATAATAATAGAACTAAAAGAGAGCAAATGTGGCTTCTTTCAAAGGACACCCAGGGAAGAGGAGGTGAACCATGTCGGGTCGTGCCCATGAGCCCGGTGTTAAGGGCAGCCACTGAGGATGCAGGGGACCTGCTTTGGGCTCTCTGCAGTGCCCTGAGGGGTTTCAAACCCACCTCCTGAGTGCCCTAACCACCAGCCCAGGACAGGGAAACTTCAGTTTTCCTGCTCTGAAACTCCTTGTCACTGCTGGAAGTAATGCGCTGTTTGTAGGGATAAGGGAGGGAGGAGGTCAGCTCTGTTCCCAGGGGAAGGGAGGAGAAACTAGGGCTTTCTTGGAAGACCAGAGAAACCTTTCTCCTGGTGTTTGTGCAGCCTTATCCAGAAGGGTGGAGAGAAATCCTGCCTCAAAACAGGATTGCAGCTGTCTCTTTTTCAGGACTTAAGGCATTTTCCTGTGATATGAAAGACAGGGGTTATAAGTCCCTCGGGCGAAAGAGGGTTATGAAGCCCTGTGTTACGGATGAGCCCTGTAACCCCCAGGTGAGGCAACCACCCGGCTCCTTCAGCATCGCCTTTCTGTATCATTTCTGATTTGCTCTGCAGTGCAGTGCGGGTTTGGTGAGGCCTGAGGATGCTCCCGGTGGGAGGTGGACAGGCTGAAGCCTGGATGCTGAGCTGGAGATATATGGGGTTATAATGGGGTGCTCAGAGCGCGGTAGGGTGAGAAATCAAGGAACCTAGAGAGCTCCGCTGGCTGCAGGGCCAAGGGGCAGCTAAGCAGCAGTTTTCAGGAATGCAAGGTTGATCAAGGGAGGCATCGTTAGCGCATCCTGCACCGCTGAGCTGGGCTGTTGGCCAGGGCCAGCCCGACAGCCCGTTCCCACTCCTGTTACAGCGGGTGCTGTAGAGCCAGGATTAAGCAAGCTGCTCATTAATGATGTTTTACAGTTTTCTGGCTTAGATCCCTCGAAAAAGCTGACTGTCCAAATTGCCCTGGAAAAGTTTAGGTCTAATCACGGAGCCGGAGAGGATGTAGAGCTGTTCCCATTTTCCTGGGTGCAGCGTGCTCTGCCAGCTTTGGGAGGATAAATGATCGTCCTGCGCGGGGCTGCCTTCAATCTGGTGGGGCTGTGGCTTGGTCTGTAGTAACACTGCTGCCGTTGTTTGGGTTTTGGAGCCTTGCCTAGCACTACAGAGAGAATAACGAGTGATCAAGAAGTAACAGTAGAACATTAACGCAAACTGCAGTAAATACAGAGATGCATTATTAATGGGACATTAAGACCGATAGGGCAAGTAGAGCAAGTTGTATGCTGACAGTGCAACAGCTCTGCAGAAAAATCCCAGGGCTGTACCTTGGGAAAAAATCAATGCTCTGTAAAACACTTCAGTACAGGGTTCTTCTGCTTTCCATTATACCATATTTCCTCTGCCTGGGAGCCTGCATTATTTCTGGAAGATGCAGAATTTGAGATATGTTTTAAGACCCAATAGCCTTGTGAATGTAAATAATGCTACAAACCGGGGCAGTGCCCTTGGCCTCCCATGAGAATCAACTGCGACTGAATGGATCTTCTTTAATTTTGGATAAAGCTACAGAACTGAATTTTTATGAGAGTGGAAAGACAGTGGAGTCTGAATTCCTGCTCTTGCCAAGGGCAGGCCAGGCAGGAATTTGAGGCTGGACCCAGACTGGTGCCAAGTGTGGGGCAGCAGCAGGGAGTGCCCATTTCGTCCCCTCTTTGCAGAAACATTAGTGTTAGGGACAACATTATATAATTTTACTGTCACTGAAGCTCAGGCAGCAGTTCCCATGCTTTGCCTCATGTTTTGGGGCCAGGCCAGGGCTCTGGGCAAGGAAGCATTGCTGAAACAGCTCTTTTAAGGTGCTGGTGCATCCAGTCCTCCACCCACCAGGCTGCAGGTCTGCTCGGTTATCTCTGGTACAGCCAGATCACTACCAGCTCATCTTCCTTCATCAGAGACGGAGCTAATGCCCACGCACATGCTCCAACTCAACAGGCCAGCGGCAGCTGGGTGACACAAAGCACGTAGTGGGAGCATGGACAGGATCTACCGCTTTTACCTTGACCCATGGGGTCCCGTTGACCCAAATCGTTGCCGCTGAGTGGCTTTAAGACTCTGTGTTGGCCCCTTGAAGCCAAGTACTTCCCAGGCAGTGCTTTTGCAGGCTCTCAGCTTTACCCTTCGCTTGCAGAGGTTTCGTAGGCGTTGCTTTGGCTTACACAAACAGCTCTCGCAGCTGAAGCTCCAGCAAAGCCAGACCTAGCCGTGTCCAAGCTTAACTACATCCCCCTGCTGCGTCCCCATCCCCGGCACCCCTGTCTCCCAAGAGCCTCCCCCTTCCTTTCCAAAAGCCCACGATGGGGTTGCTGCTCGTCTTCCCTGTGGTTCGTGTTGGCTTGCCCAAGTTGCTGGTGGGTCTGGTGCTATGGGGAGGACTGTGCCTTCTCTGCCCAAATGCTTCCCCTGCCCGGGATGTGTGTCCTTCCCTTCCTCAGCTGAGTGGCCTGTGATCGCAGAAGGTTGCCGCTCCTTCTTGGCTGCAGGATGGTTACAAAAACCAGAGCTTCTCCCTTCTGTCTGGGGAAATTCCCTTGCCTCAAGGTTAAGGAACCGAAACGAATTGGGTTTATTTTTTATTTTTTCTCTCTTCTGCCAGCATCTGTCATCCCAAACTGTTTCCACTCTAAGCTGTTTAAGGGAATGAGTCTCTGCTGGTTCATTTTGGGGTTGGGATGGGGGACCAGCACACAGTGTATGACCGATGGCACATCCACCTGGTCAGGCCACGGAGCGCAAAGCCAGGCTGGGATTCATCCATTGCAGGTAAATCCTGACATTACAGCCCAAGGGCTGCGCTGCAGGGATCTGCCTTTCCCAGGGCCTCTGCAACTGTGACTTTAAGTCAGGAGCTGGGACTTTGTTCCACACAGTCCTACAAAGCCATGTGAGGCAAATGTTTTCTCCTCCTGGGACTTGTGGGTATTTTTTAAAGAAAATGTTTAAAATGGGAATGAGTTTTCTTCCTGGAAATGCTGAGTTGTTCCAGGGAAGCAAAGCTTTTTTCACCACAGTGAAAGGGGTATGCAATAGGACTTGGACTCCTGAGTACTGCATTGTCTATGCAAGAACCGATCCTTTAAGATAACGTTTTACAGATGAGAAAGCAGAAATGTCAATGAGAGGAATGCAGATGTCCTGAAGAGTCAGTCTGACTTTGGCTTTTCACCTTGCCGGGTCACAAACAAGCCCCAGAGCGTGATAACATCAAACCAAGAGACAGGAGTTTTCCTGGTATAGCAAAACCCAACATTTTGTTTGCAGTCAACCAAAAGATTTCATCTGAGCTTCTGCTTAGAGGAGTTATTTAAGATACCCACAATTTTTAAGTGATTTTAGATGTGAAAAGGTTTGTGCCAGAATAAAATAAACCAGCCAGTTTTCAACATCTGCAGTTCTGATTTTTTTGTCCTAAAATTATTTTCTAAATCCTGCTTAAATTAGTGAGGGAGTCTTGTGGATAAGGGGGGGTTTATTCACTGCCTGATAAACCATTTGAAAAACATCCACGGACAATTAAATAAGGAAAACTTGTGATGGGCTTAAGTTGCTTTGAAAAATACGACTTGCCTTTCTTGAGACTGTGAGTCCCTCCTGGCAAATTGATGCAAAACATCTTTGTCAGAATTGTTCAGAAATCCCGTGCTAGACCTGAACACCCACCCAAGGCACTCGCCTCATTTGAACCATCGCCTCCATATTTACTCAGGGACCATCTCGGATGAGCAAGGGTTTGGGGAACATGGAGATGTGGAAAGCGCTCCTGGTACGTCTTTTCCTTCCCAAAGTTGGAGGCATCGTCTGAGAGTCACCGCATCCTACCTGTACCTGACAAACACAAAGCATCAGCTCTACAGCACGTCTCTGATTTCCTAGCAAAACCTCACATGGCTTAAAAAAAAGAGGTATCAGACCTGGTATGATTGAAACTGGTATGAATTTAGATGGGTATCTGTCAAAGAGTCTATTTACAGTGGCTGTTTGGGACAACACGCTGAGAAATCCTGGATAAACACACTGAGTTAAGCAGTACCAAAGGGGGAGAGAGAAGGGGAAAGGACCAGTAAAGTCATTTCATTCCCATTAAAGCCATGCCTGCTGGTTTTAATATCTTTACGGTGGGGTGAAGGTTACTGTGTCACTGCCAAGCTTTTTCCACTATGTCAGAAAAACACATCGGCAGTTGACCCTTATGTGCAGTGGGGAAGAAAATTACTTCTTAGCTATGCATCTCTGCAGTGATGCAACTACCTGCCAGCCAACTAGTAATTAATCACCTCCGTGCGTAATCCAAAAATGCAACACAGTCTGCAGCATCCAGCTGTGCTGCACTGCACAGGGGGCAATGCAGTGGGGAGCTTTAAGCCCTCGTGGGCATTCTCGTGCTATGGTTTGCGTTGTCTTTTTTTCTGGCTCAGTAGCAGAAACGTCACTATTTTTCTTGCTATGTTATTTAGTGGCTGCTTCTGGTTAGCTGAAGACCTGGCATCGCCTTGTCAGTGCTGTAACATCAGGTCAGGGCAGAGCATCTCAACCTTTGCTTCCACAGAATGGTTTGGGTTGGAGAGGACCTTTAAAGGTCATCTAGTCCACCGCCCCTGCAATGAGCAGGGATAACTTTCACTAGATCAGGTTGCTCAGAGCCCCGACCAACCCGACCTTGAATGTTTCCAGGGATGGGGCATCTACCTCCTCTCTGGGGAACTTTTTCCACTCTGGTCTTGTTACAGGTTGATTTAATGCAATGAAGCTGGAGCAACTCAAAGCTTCCACTAAGCAAAAGGGAAAAGCCTCATGGTTAAGGCAAATGTTTGTAATGCGCACAAGATCTGGGCACTGTTCCCATCTCAAATGCAGATGTCTCATGATCTCAGACAAATCACATCACTCTTCCATGCACGGGGGGGCCTCAGCAACGCAGCTGATAGTTCTTTAATACAGGCCCTTTGCAGCACCCTGTAAGATTTGCCAGCAGAAGCCACCACTCCTAAGTAAAGGCTCATAAACCCGTTTCCTGACTGCATTTGCTGTCTATTTCTGCTTCAATTCTGATTGCCTGAAAGATATGCAATGCTATTTTTGTTAACTCTGAAAGCCCCGTGCAGAACTTGCTGGCACTTTTGAGTCAGTCCTTGTTTTAGCACCCTGCAGACCACAGTCATCCTTTTTTTTTTTTGCTCAGCGTGGCAAAAAAAGAATTATGGTTAGGAAGCAGCCTGTCCAAACTGTACTTATTTTATTGTCCTTTTAAAGACAGAAGAGACCATAAGCATTTCTGTTTTCATCATGCACAAGTCCTCTGCTGTGCTGGTCCAAGGAAGAGAGAACATTCCCTAGCACAGAAGCTCTTTAGCCAGCTGTAAGCACAGCCTGTGCTTTTAGCATAAGGGTTCTCAGTCCACTTTCCTACCTTCTGTCCACAGGGAATCGCCAAAAAACATCCAGACCCCAAGACGATGGATCCAAGGAGAACCCATCTGGAGCTTGCGGTCCTCCTGCCTCTTTGCTGCTTGCATTTGCCATTCGACTTTGGGTCAGCTCAGAAAGCCTCCAGGATGCATAATGCTATTTCTGCAAACCTGGGGAGCGTGGTGGAGGACTCGCGCATTTTTTTGGCACTACATACGTTAGTGTCCTGCAGACTGCAGTCATCTTCTGCTCTGCTCTGATGAGAAAAACAGTGTGTTTGGGAAGCAAGCAGTCCATATGCATGCAGTTTCTGTCTGCCAGATAATCCCCTTCCAGGAGAGAGAGGTGCGATGATGCACCGAAGAGGTTTAACTCAATTCCCAGGCATCAATTACACTCAGTCTCATTAGTATTTTACAGACAATTACTCCTCACACTAAACCTTTCAAAAGGCAAAATGCCCAGGAAGCAACCAAGCCCCTGAGGGAGAGGACCAGGGGAATATTTTTAGGTTTCATCAGTCACTAGCTTAGACTTCTAGCAGACCCAGCAGCCCTATCTATACCTATTGCTGTATCACTGAAAGCTCGACTTAGCATCACCTTGCAAGGCACTGGCTTAGGTCACCTATCTATTTTTTTCTCAGCTTTAGCTGATGACTCCTGTATGGTGTGGAAAGCCCCGTGGCAGAAAGCACCCACCTCCAGAAACCAAACCCCATGGCAGGGGCACTTATTTTGAGGTTGGTTATAGGACTTGGGTAATGATGAGGAGCCAGGCTGCTGCATACAGCTGATGCTTTCCTGGGTGGGCTCTGATGCAGACTGTGAGCACACGGACACAGTAAACGTGTCCCCACAAATAAGGTTTCCCAGCACTGGCCTGGCAGATCCCTGAGATAGACCTCACATGCTCTGCTCGATCACTGCTGGCAAATTCATACCCCTCCCCATCGATCCACAGGGCACGGTCTTCCCCAACCCAGGGCTTTTTTTTTCTCCCCTGTGACTTTTGCAGAGGTTTTGTTCCTGCTCTCACGCCAGCTCAGAAGCTTCTGGCTATTAGGAGAAGCAGCAGTGTCCGAGCCCAAGCATTTCCCAATGAATAGGACCAACCACTACTGGGAGCCAGACCATCTTGAGGCTTTTGCATGTGGTTTAGTAAAAGGGTTTTCAAGGTTTTTTAGCCAGACACGCACTGGGCATGGTGGTGTTGCCTCATGTGCGGGCATCCAAGTGTCAAGTCACATTTGAAATGCAACGGGGATCGAAGCATGTTTGCTGGCTGGCTGTTTGATGTTCAGCAGGTGCTAAAAACTCCCCATTCACCTTACGTTTCCTTCTCCGCTGGGGTATTTTGGGGAGTGGGGTCCAGCAGATGATTTGCTGAGGTGGTGGCACATGTTGAGAAGTTCCTTCAGGGCTGATGTGGACAAGCCGTGGAGGTGCGTGGTTTCTCCTAATGCCGTCGAGGAGCAACGTGGATGCTGGTTTTGACTGTGCTGTGGTAGGGTGGCCCTGAGGAGCTCTTGTGTGGCAGAGCACGGGTCCCCAAACCTCTGCCAAGCCATGGTCAGGTCCCATGCCCTGCCAGGCCACGCTCAGCACCCACTGACTGCTCTTTGTTCAGAGGTGTGTAAGGAGATGGGTAGTTGTGGGCAGCCCCAGTACCACTTCAGATCCTCCATCTGAGGGGCGTGGGGATGGTTGCACACTGCAGATGTGAAGATTGATGGCTAGAGGTCATCCAGAAACAAGATTTGAGGGGTTTCTATCAGGAATATGCTATGTTCAAGTGTGAACCAGTGCATACGTCCAGCACCTCTTCGGTTACCCTAGGGAGAATTTGGATACAGATGTGAACTGTGTGGCTTTACCCACCAACGGAGCAATTCCACAAGCCCATGAGCTCCGAACAGGCTGCGGGGTGGTGGGAGCAGACAGCCCTTTCTAAAGGTACTTTCCTGCCCTTCATCTCCCCCTTCCTCCTCCCTGCTGAGCGAGGGGATCCACGTGGCTGAGGCAGCCCTGTGAAATCACAGATAGCCACAAATATCTGGGCAGCGAAGGAACTGAAGTTTTCTAAATCTGTGTTTGATTTTCCAGCTGCGACAGTTTTCCCCCTTTTAAAAAGCAGCAGTGTTGATAACTGTCATGGATTTATGTCATGTGGTGATGAGTGGATTCTCTCAGAGGTTTCATTCCTTGAAAATACTTGTTTTTCTTTTTGAAAGAGAAAGTTTCTTACTGTGATGGTTACCATTAAGGACTTCAACATATGAACTCAGATCATTAAAAGCAGAAAACAAAGTAAACTCCAAATCTGTTATCTTTAAGAAATCTTATGGTATCAGGTAGCCTCAGATTATGAATATCTGGAATCATTAATACTAAAAATAAGGAAATTTAGGTGAGTCCTAATTTAGGTGAATTCCTAATCACCTCATTTGATTAGTAGTAAAGGGCTTGTAAGATGGAAGAAGACACAGGTGAATGAATAGAAGGAAAGAATTAATGATCTGGGTTTCTGATAAGCAAATCAGTGGATTTCTTTTCAGTGAAAGGATGGAAATCTATTCCTGAGATATCACAGGCCTTCAAAAAAAAAAATAAAAAAAAAATCAAACCATCAGGCTGGGTTGTAGCCATGGGTATATCAGAGCTAGACCACATCCTGGGCCACTTTTGTGACCACCAACCTCCTGCTGACAGTTTTGACCAAGAGGTTCTGCTACCTGTTGCCCTCCCAAGGCCCCCCACCCTGTCCACCACCCTTCTGGCCTCTGGCTTGGTGGGAGCTGCCAGGAAGGTGCCTTTTCCAGGTATGGCTTGCTTTTTTTTTTTTTCCTGCTTGGAAAATCTGCTGGTATAGATTTGAACGGCAAATGCTGGCACGGCCCCAAGACTCGAGCTCTGGGGTACACCACTGGGGGGGAGGTCGACATCCACCCTCTCCAACCTCCCCTGCACTTGCTGGGTGGTCACTGGGTCCACCCGGCTCTCAGAGGTGGCCAGGCCTTTGGACCCCAGTGTGAGGTGAGATCGTTAATAATTAATTGCTGGAACAAAATGCCAGACCCTGTGGTGAGGTATTACTGTCCATGAAAAACCAATACATGGGATTTACTTTGGAAATACCAGAGAGGGATGGTGGTGAACACAGCTGTGTCATTGTTCTGCATAGCATTGGCCAGAGAGGGGAAAGCAAAGGCTGGAGGACCCCGGCTGAGATGTCCTGAGTTCCCAATGCCCCTCAGCCCTGGTACCTCCGTGCCTTCTTTAATCTCCACCTTGAAAGGTTCCTGGTGCATCCCCATCCTTCCCACCACCTCTGGGCACGTTATCCATAACCCAGGCATCACCCCTGATGGTGCCTGTCTCCTTTTTTTTGGACTGTGAGTCAACACATGCTGAGGATACCGCACATGTGCAGCTGATTCACCCGCTGCCGATTTGGCCCCAGCTGCTTTTCATGTATTAAAACCTCCAAAACCTGAGTCTTTCCGCTCCTTTGTCAGAGCTGGGTGAAATCACCTCCTAGACCTAAAACGTGCCAGGGCTGGGGGCCAGGCGAGGGCTCACAGAGGCTGTTTTTGAAGACGAAGCACACTTTAAAAAAAAAAAGAGAAGCGATGAGGATTTGATACTGGCTTAACGCAGGGCTTAAATGCCGGCGCTGAGTTAGTGCGCGGCATGGTTGCTGCTCAGCAGGGAGGAGGAAGGGGAAGATGGATGGGAGGAAAGTATCTTTAGAAAGGGCTGTCTGCTCCCACCGCCCCGCTGCCGGGCTGAATCCCGACACAAGCAGCTGTGTCAACTTTTTTACACATATAATTTTTATAAATATATATGTATATTATTCAATAATACTCTTTCAGGTATGCTTCAGGCAGGATTTCACTCTGCTAAACCCAGCTGCGATGAGCAGGGGGGGTGATCAGAGCCAGCCCAAACCCATCCCCTTCCTTTGCAAGCAGCATGTTTCCGACACAGCGGAGCAGAGGGTAGGAGGGCATGACGAGCGTTGCTTTTTCTCTTCCCCTCCGTGGGTACGTGTGTGCAGGACAGCAGTGCCCCAGTGCTGCCCGTGCTCTCGCGGGGGCCGTGGGACGTCCCCAGGCATGGCAGGCTGTCTCAGAGAGGGGCTTTGCAGTTTTAAATAAAATCTACCCCTTCCCAGCACGGCTCGTGAAACGGGGACGCTGCGACTAGCTGACATACAATTACTTATTGCATGTAAAGCTGACAACAAATTACAAATGAGCAGGCAGAATGTGGAGCTCTTCTCGCTCCTCAGAAGCAGTCCCTAATTGCATAGAGCTAGGACTTTGCTTTCCTTTCCTATTCCAACCCGTTTACTTGCTCTCCACTATGCTGCACGCCCACATTTTTCTCCAGGCTGCAGGTAGGAGTCACGGGAAGCAGCTGGGGATGTCTCCGGTGACAGTTCACGGTCAGCTTCTGCCAGGTGCCAGCCCTGAAGCATCAGGCAATTTGCACATAGCTGAGACTCCCAGCTCGCAGGCTTAGGAGTATAGTGAGGATCATTATGTGCTATTTGTGTTGCACTATGCTGTTTTTAAGAGCCCTGCCTCTAAGCCAAGATACAAACCCTTTTCTCTTATGGCTATTAGAAAAGAGACACACACTGCTTTCTCATGGATCCTTCCTTTTTTAAAAATTAATTAATTTTACATTCACAGTGTGGTCCCTTTATGTTAGCAAAAGCATAACAGGCCACCTCCAAACCACTGTCTTGAATGGATGTATCTATATATGTAATGATATATATGTATAGCAATATACATATTTTTTGATGCATCACTTCAACTTTTCATGAAAGATTGAGATGTAAATAATATTCCTGATGAGCAAATCAGAACTGGAGTGTTGGACCCATTGATCCAGCTTTAAACAAACTGTGCAGCTGTGAGCGTGCATACAATTATGCATATAAATACAAATAAATAGAAATTATTCCACCCAATAATGAAGTTAATTGCAGCTATCTCTTTGCAGGGCAAGCATAACTATTCATGCAAATAATCTCCTTGAAATTTGCCTGAACACCTGCAAGTGCAGTTGCTTTGACGCTGCATGCAACAAGACGGTTATATTCGTGGTGCCTTTGCAAGGCTGCGAATGAGCAGTTGTGAAGCACCCGAGACCGATGCCCCACGGCACTGCATGTGTGGTTGTCTTTACATCCAGCTTGACAAACAGGCAGAGCAGGGATTTCCTTGGAGAAACTTATGCTGCGGCTTTTCTGGCTCTTCTAGGGATGGAAAACCAGAGCCTTGAGTTGGAAAAGACACATCCCGGTGATGGAAAGCTAAGGGAAATTTGATTCATGAAGAGATGTAAATATTGCAGCTGGGAGGTTTGGCTGGGGTGGAGAACAAGCCAAAACAACCGCCGAGAGAGGAGAGAGAAAAATCACACAGAAGTATTTTTCCCAAACACTTACTTGGCTGAGAATTCAAAACCACCACAGTTCTGGGTTAAACAAATTAATTATTGACTATCTATTAGGAAAGACTTCTTCTCCAGCGTATCTGCTTTCAGCGGAGAAACACACACCTGAAAAATCATGCGAAGTTGGACCTGGGAAATTCTGGCTTCCCCCCCAAAACCAGCTTTAATGTGAAATGCCCAGCCAGAGTGGGATGGGCGCACCACAGCAGCGACTTCTCCCTTCGCCTGCATCCTCCCACCCTCCTGCTCATTCACCCTCTGGCCCAGGGACCGGATGAATGAATTCCCAAATTCCCATTCCTTTTCCGCTCAGATTTTTTTTTTTAAATAGCCACCGAGCACATGGGACTTGATCCTTGCCCTTTGAGCATTCTCCACGCCGGCGGCAGCGCCGCAGCTCTCGCCTGCGCAGTCCATGCTTCGCCTTTGGAGGACGTTGGCAGGAAACAGCTTTAACTGCATAAAAGGAAACGATTTCATACCCAGCAGTCATTAAACTGTGGGACTCCTTGCCATGAGATATGTTAGTGATGAAAAGACTAAAGGGGTTTAAGAAGAGATTAGGCCAGTTCATAGAGAAGAGAGTCCTTGCCAAGTCTGGGGCACGCTGGCCTATTTACAGCCTCTGCTTCAGGAAATCCTTACATTGCTTATTGCCACGATCTGAGAAATAACAACAAAGAAAGGATCACCCTCTACCTGCCCTTTTTTTAATGCACTGTTGGAGAGTTGTACTGAGCTATGGGGATTTTTGACTTGACCCAGCATCGGTGCTTTTATGGGGTGGCCAGATCAAACCCCTATGCCTGAGCCTGCTGCTGCATGTGGCTATTTGAACCTGTGGTTATGAGATATGAGGCCGATTTTACGGTGGTGTTTTACAACTGCTTGATAGTGGCATGGCTAACTGGTTCAAGGCAATACCGACTTGCCCAATACACACCAACAAGGATTTCCAGTTTTTAACACTGCTCATCTGCACTACAGTGGTGGCAGGGAGCTGCTCCTGCTGTACCCTGTCCAAACCAAAGCAGTCCGTGCCCCTTGCCCCACCACAAAAAACCCAAAACCTTTTAAGTCCAGAGGTTGTGGCAATATTTTTTTTTTTTTTTTTAGCACTTTGGCTGATGTCGTGGGCAATGTTGAAACACAAGTAACCGTATCTTTGCTCAGTGGTTTTCCTTCCCAAATCGCTACAGCTCTGGGGGAAGGTGAGTTTTCAGAAGGATGTCTCTGTGCTGTGATGCACTGCCTTGGTCTCCCCTTCTGACTCTGGGGTGTGCGACCATGTTACGAGCCGTTGTAGCCAGCAATGAGGTTTTCCTGGTTTTCTGAGCCTTCCCCTTGATGCCCATCAAGGTTTTGCCTTGCCCCGGGGTTCAGTGCAGCCTGTTATTTTCCTGACTTCATTGTCCAAACTGCTGGGCTGGGGAACAAGAGACCCAGAGTTTCTGCCCAGTGGTCCTTGCAGCTTCCCCTCCCCATCACCTTCATCTCCTTCCTGGCAGGTTTAGCTCTAGCCAGTCACCCTTGCTTCAGAAATGTCACTGCTGTGGTCGGTCCTGGCTTGAGGCAGGAGGTAGAACAGATGATCTCGCTCAGTCTTTCAGCCTGATCTTCTGTGGGTCTTCCTGTTTAGGTGCCGTAGTTATCTGTGGCAGTGGAGAGCTGAATTTAGAGTGAGCGCTATCTGATGGTCCTCCCTGCCTCTGGATCCACCAGCATCCCAGTGCAGTGCTGGGGAGGAGCTGCAGAAGAAGATGATTCTGGAAATGCTTTCCTCTATGTCATGTTTTAGGGCCATAAGGGTGCTTTCGGCTTCAGGTCCAACCGTCACCAACTATGCCATCAGGTCATTGACAATAAAAATGCGTACAATGCAAGGTGGTTCTTGCTTCAGGAAGTGTTCTGGTGGAGCAAAGCTCAGGCCTGGAGCAGACCGGTTGGGTGTAGGCTGTGCACAGTGTTACAGGCTAATGCTAAGGCTGCTGACTCCATTGTAGCTAGCAACGCTTCTAGCGTGAAACAAGTAGACCAAACCCAACCAGGCTTGAGTCTAAGGCAGCACCGTGGGAAAAGCTGTTTTCCAATGCAGCTAATTTTATCTCCAGCATATACGTATGTTCCAGCAGAGCTGGGCTTACCAAAAACATAAATTTAGGTCAAAGTGATCACCTGACATCTGGCCATAAAAAATGATGAATTGATGACTCAATGAATTATTTTGCTCTTTCACCATATTTAGATTCTGATCTACAGTAGCTAAACCAGCTGGTGCAAGTTTTCTAAATTGATTTTAAATTGATCTAATTAAAGCAGTAAGAGCACATAATGGAGATCTCCTTAACCCAATTTAACCCTTCTTTAAATCAATTACACTAGAATTTAGTAATTTCCAGGAAGAAGCTAAACCAATTTAAGATAGAGCTGAGACAGGTTCAGTACCCTTGTAGTGCAGGTGTGCGTTACTTTAGACTAATTAAACTCTATCTAGTGCATGTTGCAATGTCACCAGCCCATAGCCAACGTCACCCAATAATATATGCTTAATCGATTCACGTACTCCAGCTATTAAGGCCAGAAGTACCAATGACTGCCAGGCTATCACCAACCATGCCATCTCGTTTTGTTCCATCTGTACTGCACCCACTGCTTCATGTTCAAGTAAATTGGTCATGCTGAACTCATCTTCTATAGGAACTTGAGGGTTTTCTGCCCTAGCTTGTGCTCCCATCCCCTGTGGGCACCACACATGGCCTCCACTTGAGTGATCTAACATGAATGCCCCATCGTGAGGACGTGATGGCATGTGATAGATGTATGACAAGGTACACAGTGCAGGAGAAGCCACTGGGCCCCAGGGGAAAAGAGCAGCAGAAAGCCACAGGTTGGATAATTTATTAAAATGCTCCTTTCAGAGAGCATCTGTCTCAATCTGAAGACCTCAGAGGAACAGGGAGCACATTGGTGTAAACTACCTGTGGCTATAGCTGCAAATAAGGTTCCCATCTGAATGAGTCCAGCTTCAGCTCACTCTTACCAGCTCTTCCACTACCTTTTCTTTATCATTAAAGTGCTCTTTAACACTTTGTTTTTTCTTGTTTTTCCCTGTGAAGGTATGTCAGCTTTTTTATCATTATAAGCAATATTGCCATCCCTGACTAGTAATTGCTGTTGTTAAAGATAATCAATAAAGACAAAATTATCTGTATATGGCAGTGAGTGGGCTGGGTGGGTGAGAGCTCTCCAAACCACTAAGACTTCATTAGTTAGGGGCTGAGTACATTTTCTGAGGGATGGATCTGAATTTTGGAAGACCAAGTTGAAGGGACAGGGAAATCCTTGCTGTATCATTCCACCCCCCCTGAAAATGACAACTCCATCACTCATTGCCTCCTGGTTCCTTTGATGGACTGAATTCTCCTCCAGCTGGTCTATAAAGGCACCACCTCTAGTCCTCTCCTGTCCTCTCTCCAGCCAAGTATCATCTCTCTCTTCCAGAAAACAGGAAGAGAAACATAAACCCAAGTGAGAAGGAGAAGTGGTAAAGCCAGCAAGGATTTGCTAGGAGGCCATATATGTCGAGATAAAGCCCCAGGAGAAACAGAAGCAGACAATGAGTGAGGAGGAGACGGGAGCAGGCACTGGGGCACTCAAAACAGACACCAGGCAGACATGTATCTGCTACTGGTCTGGGTAGGAAAGCACCTGGGCACATGACCGCTGCCAGCACAAGCCTGCAGACCGTGCCCATGGTGACGAATCAGTGGTTCATCAGGCAGAACATCACCAGGTGCAGAAGGGAAACCTCATCCTTGTGAGTGGCATAGAAACCAGGTGGGAAGAAGTGATCTGGGAAACAGTTTTAAGGGAGTTTAAGAGTCAGCAGCATCTTTTACAGACCACAGCACTGCTGGGGAGATGAGGATAAGCATTGGTTTACTCTGCTGTCTGAAGCAGTGCCATGTCATTACACAGTCAGCTGAACTAGGTCCTGGTACAGAGAAAACAGGTTCTGGTGGAGCACTGTTCTTCTTGGTGAACAAAATGAACTGGGGACAAGGAGATGGCAGCAAGTCACTCTGCTGTCCCTGAAACGCAGCCTGGGGAAGTAGGGTTTAAGGAGCAAGGCTGTGGCTGCAAGACTGGCTGCTCAGTGCACCTGGTTCTCAGCCAAAGCATGAAAGGAGAACGTAACACTTCTGCCTGACCTAAGTTCTGCATCTGTCGTATAGCAGGAGGAGTATATCAGGCTGAAGGCCAACAGAAGGCACATCCAGAAAGCTACTGGAACCAGGGCCAGGCTTGCACGGTGGTCTGTGCAGAGCAGAGCTGGTTACACTGTGCAGGCTGGAAAGGAGTGTCATTAATCCAGGAGACATGAACATGGCAGTAAAACCAGAGGGATGTTGCCAAGCTGTCATGAGGAAGTAAATAGCATCAGGAAGGTAAGACTTTTTGTCTCAGTTGTGTACTGAAATCTCCGCATACATTCTTCCAGTGCTGCCAGAGACTTAAAAAGTGGCTGTAGGTAAGCCAAAAATTAAATGTGAGAGACCTGCTTGTGCCCTACCTGGCAGGTCTGAACAAACTGAATTCTTTCCTTAATGATAAAGATAAGGCTGATTCTTGAATTATTTTTAGTATTATTTTCATAGAAACCATAATAACTGTTGGGGGCAAAAGGAGCCAACTGTGTTTCACAAGGAGTGCCACTGCGATGTGGCATGCAATGTCTCACATGCCCTCAAAATGAGGAATACAGAAGGATCTGGCCAGCTGTACACAGGGCATCAGGTAAAAGCAAGTGTAAAACGATGAAATGATCATTGGTATTAGATGTCAAACTGGCCTCACAGGTAAGTCTTGTGATTGCAAATATTTTTGGCAGTGTTATTACAAGCAGACAGCTGGAGGAGCAAGACAACTTGCTACAGGATGGCTGGAGAAATGTCACTTAAAAGGACATGTGCAAACACCATTTGTAATGTGTTACTGATGGTAGAGGGGCTTAAAATGGATAAGTTTTTGTTCGGGTTTTTTTAGATAACCTTTGTCTACTGAAAAGCTATAGCAGATTTACTGCAAAACAAACTGTAGTCATTTGGGGTTAAAAAGAATATGAAGTTGTTGCTCTCGGGTGCTAAAACAAGACATGTACCAACAACAGCCCTCTTTACCCAGCCTGTATCTGGGTACACGGGGGGTTTATGAAGCTGATGCTGACAAGCTTCCATGGCCTGGGACTTCTGGGACTTCTAGGCAAAAATCTCTTCATCCCACCTTCATCTCCACACACAAGGAATGTCAAACCGTGTCCTTTCCAAGGACAGGAAGCACTCAGGGTGCCTGTGTTGGATTAGATTACATCTTCAGCAGAAGCTTTTAGAAGCTTTTCTGCTGTATTGAAATCCCACTTTTTTGCTAGCGGTAAGTAAAGGTGCCTGGGGCAAATAAACTGAGCTCTGTCTTCTTACCACTAAATAGTAGCAATATTGATTTAAAAGAAAGCCAAAAACCTAATTTTCCAAGATCGTTATCCACCTTACTCTTCATATCTTTCATCAGAAGCAATAAAACACCTACCCTCCCCAACACAAGGGAAGTGATTGGAAGAATATAGATATGAATAGAATTACTAGAGAGTACAATTACATTATCAGCAAAACTTATAACTCTAATTTGATTTAAATATTCTATGGCTCTTCTGTGTGGTTTGCAAACAGGCCACTCCCTAAGAACTCAGATAAATTTTTATACCTCTGCTTGCTGTTGCTGCTGAAGAAAAGCTGTGAATAGCTGACTCGCAGCCACGCTCACGCGTGAGCCATCTGAAACATCGCATTTTTTCATCTCCAGTTCTGCATATCCCTGTTTCTATCCATCAGAGGCTGTAATGCCTAATTAAATGAGCTTTTTTTTCCCCCTGTTTTCTTTTGCATTGCAGTCTTTCAATACTGTTCAACCTTGCTTAAGGCAAGGTCTGTGTATCTGCTTGCCTGACATTGTTTATCTGAAATTTGATGCTTGTTTCCCCTGAAGTTTATCTGACCCAACCTCTAGGCCTCCCACCACAATGTGGATCTTTGAGCCAGACGCTCTGGGCTTGCTTTGGCAGCAGCCAAGAGAAATAGGCAAGTTAAGGTAGGATTCACCTTCCTTCACATAGCAATGTCTGCAGCAGGGTGAGGAGATACCATGCTATAAGTAGGAACTCCACAATCATCTGTGACTCCATCAAACATCTCTTAAAATCAGGGGGGACATTTGCAATAAATTTTATAAGGGCTTTTCATTACAGGCTATTGTAGAAACATTTGTCAACATAACCACGGCACATGCAGTTACCACTGGGAGAAGATATTCCAGAAAATGCCCTGGGAGATTCATCCCACCAATCTTTCAGCCAAAATAAAAAAGTCACAGAAAACATTTTTTCACTACCAAAGCTTAGAGACTGAGCCTGGCCCTTGTGGCCGCTGTGGTGGTGTACGTCCTTAGTGCTTCTTGTTCACTACCAAACAGAAAATGAGGATAGTAGGCAAATGCTGCATTTCCTCTGAAGCCACTTCATCCTTGTGCTTGTTAATGCATTGCTTTCTAATGCTTTTAAACTAGTAAACTTCAAAGCAGTAGTATTTCATAGTGATATAAGTGCATTTCCATTTGGGGAGGGAGATAAACTATGATGATGTGAGCATATTTTCACTAAAATATTTGTGGTTTTTCCTGGTATGATGCCTCTGTGGAGGAAAAAACAAAACCAAAAAAACCCCCAAACCAAGCAAACAGAAAAGTTCATACCCCTCATTAAAGCAGTTATTATCTTTATAAGGGATTATAACACCAAAGGCCAGACTGACATCCCCAAACTCCTACTGGCAAAGCTTGTTGCCTGTTGCCTTGCTTTCAGCAGTGCCAGAAAAACTCCTGACAAGTGCATCTGAACCACTTTCAGAGGAAGAACTGCAGTGTCATTCAGCTGCTCTGGCGCCTGTCGTGCTGCAGTATCGGCACCACTGCTGCAGTGATGCTGCTGTGCCTTAGCTCTGTGGCACTGGCTGCTCTGCTTAAATTTTTGAATGTTGCCCCAGACCTCAAAAGGGAATCATTTACAAAAACTAACTTTAGGGATAAGAAAGGGCTCACTGGTCTCTAACCAGAGGAAAGAGAAAAGTCTATAAAGGAGCATTCAAGCAACCAGTCTCTCTTCTACCTTAATATTTCCCATAGCTTTTGTAAAGACCTCTCTTCCTGCTAGCCTTCCCCGTGCACAGAGTCCCAGCCAGTTAAAGTCTCAGCTAAAAATAAAAAAGGCTCGGGTTAACCTTGGGTTGCTTCCTAGAGAAGGAAATGTCCTGGCTCGGCTCAGATTGCCAGGGAAGGGAGCTCTGCAGGCACTGCCAGAGGGATGGAAATTGCTGCTTGGGTAGAAGGGATAATGGACAAAAAGGGATCTGGCAGGGAAACAGCAATGCTGGTGAAGGGGATGATACAGCAGCACTGCTGGGAGAAAGGGAAAAGCCAGGTAAAGCCCTGGTCCCTCTCAGGCTTGGTGCTGCGATGCAGGGCAGGAATGGGCAGCCTTTGTGGTACATTACAAGAGACTCGGTGACATCCTTGTCTTATCTGCAAGGCAGAAAGCTCTCGGCAAAGCAAGGCAACGTGAACTGCTGCCACATTCGCATGTTCCCATCAGTCCATCCTAAGTACCCGTTGTGTTCCTGTAGAACTAGTGTCCTGTAGTTGTGAGCTCATGGAGATCACACATATTACTACACAAGGCTTAAAAACAATCTTCAAGCAAGGTTAATGATAGCTTTTTTGATAACAAAGATTGCAAAAATAACAAAATATGTTTCTGATTGTGTTTTAAATCACAGTACCCTTCCCACAAACTATTTTGGTGGTTTCTTATTCAACATTCCTCTTGAAAGCAAAGACTAGACAGGCAGTATTTCCTCTTGGCCTTGCTACAGAGCTGTATTTATACTTCTGGTTCACTAAGGCAGCATCTGAACAGCCAGGACCTCGCAGGTTTTAGCCACTGTCTCTCAGGAACAAACCTTTCGGCAGAAAGAGAGTGTTCAGAAACCAACATGCATTCCAAAGATGCTTTATTTTTTTACAACACAAATAAAACCAAAATGGAAACAAACCCAGAAAGAATAGACAATGCAAATTTAAGTCAAAGTAAAGACATCACAACACACTGAACATCCAAAGCATGGAAAAGGTCCAAAGATGCCTCCAAGCGATCCTGCAACTAGGTTTTCAGGTTACATGCTTTTGCAGGAAGAATTCTCTATAATTCTATTACAATATAAAAACCACATTATTTCTGCTTCTCAGCCTGAAATGCCACATCTTAAGCAAGTCATTTGGCAGCAGTGGGAAGGGTAGAAATGGCATGCGCTGGCTCAGGGCACTTGGTTTTGAACTCGCTCACCAGCCTAGCTGGCAAATAATGCTCTTCTCTGTTTTCAGCATTGATTTATCTTGGCCCAGGCGTCTCTTTTGTTCTCTGGCACAACTTCAGCAATATTAGCAAGTGAGTGTGATTTAACACTTGTACGTTTCTAGGAAGAGCAGCTTTATTTCTGCTGTAAAGATAAGACATCTTCCACACGCAGGAAGTGTTGGTGGTCTTACTGCAGTGGAGAGAGAGGCTGGCAGGCAAGTCCACCCTCCGAAGGGGGGTCCTAGAAGCACTGATGAGCCCCCAACTCTAAATGCACACCCTGCCTCCTGCCTTTGTATTCTTAGGGCAAGACATGGGCGCCCACTAGCCCTTGTTGTAACACCTGCTCAGGTTTACAGAGAAAAAGTGGAAGGAAGCTCTTTTTCCCTGAGCTGTTGAACCAAAATAATCTGATTTAACAATGACTTGGAGTGGTCTGCTTTTGATGAGTACTCCTCAAAAGAAAACCTGATCCTGAGAATGGGGGGAAAAGAAAGAAAGGAGATGGTTTGGTCCTGCTCAGAAGATGCTCCGGTCATGCGTGGGCTACATGTCTGACTACATGAAGGCAGACTGAAGCATACAGACATCACCTGTGGTGCGTCCCAGACCATGGTGCCCTGCTGGGCTTGGCATGGGCAGGGGAATGGAGACATTTGCTGGGGTAAATCTTTGAGAAAACAGCCTTGTTTCTGGAGAGGAAGAATCAGTTGTGGGATTTCTACACTCAGTATGTGAGATGTGTCACACTGCCCAGTGCAGCGTCACTAACCCCATGCTCTCAGAGCTTGTATCCTTCCCCTTCGGGCACCAGCGAGCAGCCTCATATCTCTACGGTATGAAAACGGGACTGTTTTGATCTGTCCCTCACACAGCCTCCATCTCGCCTGTTCTTTTTCAAGCTTTTTCATTGTTTTGTCCTGCTCTGATTCCTATTATGGCACAGTAAAACCGTGTGCTGCGGAGAGCACGCTTTATTTAATTTGTTATGCAGCTCCGAGCAGTGAGAGAAACTCTTTAATGACAGATCCTCGGCAGCTCCTGAAAACCCTGCATAAATGCCTGACACAGCCAGGCACTATTTATTCACAACGTAACACAAAGCAGGACCCTGTCTGCCTGTGGCACATTGTCAAAATACGCTCTTCACACTTTCTGCAGCTGAGAAAAGCCTTGATGGGTTCTGGTAATTGCTCTTGTGTCTGTCAGACAATGCTAAATCATCTCTTTCCTCCTCCTCATTACTCCTTTGGGCTCACAGAAAGCAGAGAAAATAGAACACATGGCAATAGAAACAGAAACGTTTGGGCATGTTTGGTTGGTTGGAGGTCAATAGTCACCCCTCAATGTCTCCTGTAGGCAAAAATCCCCCTCCTCCCAAAGCAAAGCCATAGACTTTGATTTCAGGGCAGCTCCCTGGGACCTGCCCTGCAGATGTGACTGCAACTCAGCAGTTGTAGCACTGCTGCCCAGTTATAAGTTATGTATGTTATGCCCAGACAGAGTTAATATATTAGGTAAAACACTTTTGGGAAAGCACACGCTAAAGCAATCAACAGCCTGCAAGTCTGCTTAGTTTCCCAGATCTTACCACCACCTGAAAAGAAGCCCTCTCAGCCCTGAAGCAGAGCTAATAAACACCTTCCCCATTTTGGCAGTGCCAAAAATGCATGTGGGCTTAAACATAATACTAAGGTACAGGAAACAGTGAAGGAAGGTACATCGTCTACATCAGCCTGACAGCTTGAGCCTGGCAGCTGTAGCCTTAGTGCAGTTCTCTATTTTATCCATTTACTATCTGCAGCAGTTTAGCCTTACTCATAGCAAGCTGCCATTCTGCTGCTCACACTAAGTATTTTTCGCCATGGCTCTCTGGCTTGTCTTGAATGTAGCCCAGGTACCAGAGGTGCTCTTGGAGGCTGCAGAGAGGAAGAGACAAGAAGTTTCTTTCAATCACAGCCTCACTAGCCTCTTCCTTTTCACCGGTTTAATCACTGCGTATCTGGTTTACCTCAAGCAAAGCTGCTGTGAAGATTAAAGTGGTGGTTTTCTCAACAGCATGGTTGAAAAAAAGGCTTTTTTATCAGTTCACAGCGGGCAGAATCAGTGAACACACTAGTTCTGCTTTGCTAAACTGGTGTCGTGGTTTAACACCAGCCAGCAACTAAGCACCAGGCAGCCGCTTACTTACTTCCCCCCCACCCAATGGGATGGGGGAGAGAACCAGAAAAAAAAAAGTCCACGAACCTAACACGCTGCATCCATGGTGCTGAGAACTGGCTGATGTCCTTGCAAGACCACTCTCCATCATCTTTGAAAGGTCATGGAGATTGGTGGAAGAGCCCAAGAACTGGAAAAGGGTAAATGCCAAACACATTTTCAAAAAAGGCCAAAAGTTCAACCTGCGGAAAAAAGGTGGGAGAGTCTCACTTTGGACCATGGGAAAATTGTGGAGCATGTCTTCCTGGAGAACATTTCTGGGCACCTGAAGGAGAAGGTGACAGGGAAGAGGTTTGGATTTAACAAGGGTAAATTGTGCCTGATCAACCTGATTCCCTTCTATCATAAAATGACTGGATCTGTGGATGAGGAGAGAGCAGCAGATGCTACTTAGTTGGACTTTAGCAAGCTTTCAACAGTGTCTCCAACAATATTCTTGTATCCAAGTTAGGATGCTATGGTCTGGAGGGGTAGGCAATGAGATGGGTAAAAACCTGGTTGGATGACCAAGCTCAGAGAGTAGTTAATGGGGTGTATTCCTCCTGGAGGCTGCTAACAAGTGCAGTACTGCAGGGGTCTATCCTGGGACATGTCCTGTTTAACATCTTTATTCATGATCTGGAAGAGGTGATAGAGTGCACTCCCATCAAGCCTGCAGGTGACACCATGTTGGGAGGACCAGTCCGTATGCTTGAGGGCAGGGCTGCCACTCAGAAGGACCTATGCAGGCTGGAAGAGTGGGATGACAGAAACTTTACAAAATTCAACAAGGACACATGGAAAGCCCCGGACTGGGGAAGGAAGAAGCCCTGGCAATGACACAGGCTGGGAAACAACTGGGTAGGGAGCAGCTCTGCTGAGAAGGACCTGGAGTCTTGGTAGACAGCAAGCTGCACATGAGCCGGCAGTGCGCCCTGAAAGCAAAGACCGCCAAAAAGCATCCTGGGCTGTATTGACAGGATCATAAGCAATACATTGATTATACCCCTCTACCCAGCACCTTAAATAAGACATCTGCAGGGAGTCACCAAGATGGTTGAGGGCTAGAGCATGTCCCATGAGGAAGCACTGAGGAAATTGGAAACTTGTCCAGCCTGGAGAAGAGTTTTATAGGAGATCTGACTGCAGCCCTCCAGTACCTCTGAGGAGGTCACCAAGAATTTGGAGCCAGGCTCCTCACTGGGGTCCATGGTGGGAGGATGAAGAGACAACAGGCATCAGTTGAAACATGAGAGGTTCTGACTAGATACAAGGAAAAACTTTTTCACTGTAACAACACCCAAACAGTTGAGCAGGTTGCCCAGGGAGGTTGTGCAAACTCCATCCTTGGAGATATTCAAGCCCCGACTGGATAACATCTTGAGCAACCTGGTCTGACCTCAGAGCTGACCCTGCTTTGAGGAGGAGATTGGAGAAGAGACATCCTGAGGTCCATTCTAACCTGAATTGCTGTATGATCCTAATGTATGTCATTTAAGTTTATCTGCAGAGCAGCTTATCTAAAAAATGGTAGACAAAGTGACTTGAAAGTTTGCTGAACTGATAAAGAATGGCACAAAAAGAGTGTGGTCTGTGGTGTGTACATACTTCCCATTAAACAACTCTTTTTCAAGGTCCCTACTTCAGAGATATGCCAAAGGTTACAGCTGATATGCTAAGTAAACAGGCTGATCAAAACCACAGTGTTGGAATTTAAATGAGCAGGTGATAAGTGCTTACACTTTACTCTGAAGAAATCTACTAATCTGCCTAAACAAAATTCAGGAAAAAAATGACAAATTGTTTCAGTGATTTTTATTGGGTTTTAAAGATAACTGCAGGAGCTGCACATGAATTA
Organism: Haliaeetus leucocephalus; assembly: GCF_000737465.1. Taxonomy (NCBI): domain Eukaryota; kingdom Metazoa; phylum Chordata; class Aves; order Accipitriformes; family Accipitridae; genus Haliaeetus; species Haliaeetus leucocephalus. Next base: position 3,216,214 of record NW_010972487.1, on the reverse strand, counting down.
GTAATGTTCTAGAATGAAAAAGGCAAAATTTGCCTAAGTGCAAAAGAAAGCTTGCTAAACAAATCTACAGACTTGCTCCTTTTGCTTGGTGTTTTAGATTGATTCAGTTTCTGTTTTAACATGGACATTTCCAGGAAGGGCTGGGGCAAGGAAGAAAGAAGGGGAAGGAAGAAGGCAGTAAGTCTTCGTTTTGGCTCAGGCTGATTTGATAGTATTTGATATTCTGGGGAGTGGCAGTCCACAGCCAGTCTTGTGGCCAAGGTATGCCTCCTGCCCAGCTGAGCCACGGAGAAAGAACTTGTGACAACCTCCCAAGGCTGTTTGTCACAGCAGGCTAGATGCTTTTCTCCTCTCAGACTGCTTCAGTCCATGTGCTTTTCTCTCTTAGATCTCTTAGAAATACTCTTCTACATCTACAGTCTTGTAAAATGTTTTAAGGTTATACTTGCTTTCTATTACTAATGCTTTGTGGCATTAGGTAATTGCTTAATTGAGCATTTAGGAAAGCATTAATATATTTTTCTCTGCAAATGCATTATTAATATATATATTACAATCTCTGCTGTTAAGGCTTTGTACAATTATTAATAGACTTAAAACAATATGAACTGCATGAAAATAGTTCTTCTAGGAAAAAGAAACTTAAAAGGACACAAATCATATCTGGTCTATCATCATTATAAAGTACATATTTGTATTGATACATCTTTACTCCAATAGTCCTAAGCCTCTCTGCACCAGTTAAAATGGGAAATATGAGTATTTCTATCCTGTTTCCCCTTAGTTCACAAAGCCAACTTAGACGTTTGAAGAATAACAAACTGCTCTGCATCCACCCATTTTGACCTCTGACTTAGAATCATAGAATCCTAGAATGGTTTGGGTTGGAAGGGACCTTAAAGAGTATCTAGTTCCAACGCCCCTTGCCATGGGCAGGGACACCTTCCACTAGACCAGGTTGCTCAAAGCCCCATCCAACCTGGCCTTGAACACTGCCAGGGATGGGGCAGCCACAGCCTCTCCAGGCAACCTGTTCCAGTGCCTCACCACCCTCACAGTAAAGAATTTTTTCCTAGCACCTAATCTAAATCTACCCTCCTTCAGTTTAAAACAGTTGCCCCTCATCCTATCACTACTCTCCCTGATAAAAGGTTCCCTCCCCATCTTTCCTGTAGGCCCCCTTTAAGTACTGGAAGGCTGCTGGCTGCTATAAGGTCTCCCTGGAGCCTTCTCTTCTCCAGGCTGAACAGCCACAACTCTCTCAGCCTGTCCTCACAGGGGGGGTGCTCCAGCCCTCTGATCATCTTTGTGGCCCTTCTCTGGACCCACTCGAGCAGGTCCATGTCTTTCTTATATTTGGGGTCCCAGAGCTGTACACAGTACTGCAGATGGGGTCTCATGAGAGCGGAGTTGAGAGGGAGGATCACCTCCCTCGACCTGCTGGTCATGTTTCCTTTGATGCAGCCCAGGATGTGATTGGCTTTCTGGGCTGCGAGTGCACATTGCTGTCCCATATTCAGTTTTTCATCCACCAACACCCCCAAGTCCTTCTCTGCAGGGCTGCTCTCAATCCACTCATCACCCAGCCTGTGTTTGTGCTTGGGATTGCCCCGATGCATGTGCAGGACCTTGCACTTGGCCTTGTTGAACTTCATGAGGTTTGCACAGGCCCACCTCTCAAGCCTGTCAAGGTCCCTCAGGATGGCATCCCTTCCCTCCAGCGTGTCGACTGCACCACACAGCTTGGTGTCATTGGCAAACTTGCTGAGGGTGCACTCAATCCCACTGTCCATGTCGCTGACAAAGATGTTAAACAGCATTGGTCCCAATACCAACCCGTGAAAAATGCCACTTGTCACCAGTCTCCACTTAGACATTGAGCCGTTGATTGCAACTCTTTGAGTGCAACCACCCAGCCAATTCCTTACCCACTGAGTGGTCCATCCATCAAATCCATGTCTCTCCAATTTAGAGACAAGGATGTCGTGCGGGACAGTGTCAAAAGCTTTGCAAAAGTCCGGGCAGATGATGTCCATTGCTCTTCCCTTATCCACCAATGCTATAACCCTGTCATAGAAGGCCACCAAATTTGTCAGGCACGATTTGCCCTTAGTGAAGCCATGTTGGCTGTCACCAATCACTTCTCCACAATACAATGTATTGTTCTGCTCTACAGCAGCACACTACGTATAACAGTACTCCTTCCATCTAGGTTGTATTTAGGATTGCGCTGACAACATGCATTCCCCTGGAAGTGAGAAAGGCAGTACACCTACGAGCATTAATTTGTTTTTAATGCTTCTGGGAAGAACACATTAAAGACTTTTAGTGGGATATTTTGTTCAAAATAGTGGGCAGTGCCAAAAATGCATGTGGGCTTAAACATAATACTAAGGTACAGGAAACAGTGAAGGAATTAAGGCAAAGACAAAAAGGAGGTGCAGAAACCGTACACAATTACTTAATTATCTGAAATAGTTTGGAGAGATTATAACAGTTGGATGATCTGGGGTTGGGAGGTAATATTATCAGGCTCACTACGTTAAAATAATCATAAGTACATAAAACCCCATACTGGGTCGGATGAAAGCTCCGTCTAGCCCAGCAGTTTCTGAGACAGTGGTTGATAGTATGTGAGTTAGAAGAGAGCAAGAACAGGGCAAACACATTCTGTATTTCCCCCAAATACCTTCCCAGCTCCAGCAACTTGCAAGTCAGGAACTTGCTGAGCTAGATCAAGAGTCTTTGATGATTCTTCAGTTGCTTTTAAGCCCATGCAAAGTTTTGGTATCCACAATATCCTGAAGCAAAGACTTCTTTTAGCTTAACTACAGAATATATGAAGCATTATCTCCTTTTGTTTGTTCTGAGCCTGCCAAGTTCTACTTTCATTTGATGTACATTTGATATTCTTGTGTCTGTTAAGTTAGTGAACCATCTTGATTCCTGTTCCTTATTTGGACCACTGAAGATTTTATATAGGCTGTGATATTATCTCCCCTCCATTGCAGACTGAAGAGACCCAACTGAGTTAGCCATGCCCCACCTGGAGGGCCTCCTACTATTTCTGATAATTCTATTTATTAAACTTTTAAAATCTTTTCCAGTTCTACCATATTGTTTCTGAGATGGGGATACTAGAACTGCACAGGGAATTCAAGGTGCAGGTGCAACAGGGATTTATACAATGGCATAATTATTCGTTCTCTTTTGGTCTCTATTTCTCTCCTAATAAATGTTAACAATAATCCTAACAGTTCTCCATTTCTATTTTGATCACTGCTGAGTGCCAAGCTGATGTTTTCACAGAACCACCTCTCATAACCCCAAGGCCTTTTTCCTCAGTGGTAGAAGTCAACTCAAAGTTCCTCAGTATATATGCGAAGTTAGGAATTTTTTTTCCTCATATGTTATCCTTTCATATTTATCTGACTTTAATTTCACCTGCTATTTTGTCACTGGGTCTACTAGTAACATAAAGTCATTCACAGTTTTTCTCAGGTAGCCCTACCCTGAATAGCTTAGTATCATCAGCACATTTTGTAAATCACTATTCACCTCCATTTCTATCAGTTATTTGTCCATGTTTCATATCCATTAACAGCCTTTTTTTTTTTACTTCCTTTGGGGAGGAATCTTACTGAGTGCTTTTGAAAATCATCATAGACAGTTAATTGAATCTTTCCTGGTCCATGAGTTTGTTGATTTCTTCAAAGAAAACTGATAGATTTGTGAGACACTGATTTGCTTTACAAAAGCTGCAATGACTTCCCCTAATGTGTCATCTTCTCCATGTGCCCACTAAGTCTTTTCTGTTCTTCAGCATAATTTCTACTTATTTGTCTAGTGAGGATGTCAGGCTTCCAGGTCTACAGCTTCCAAAATCTTCTCTGAAATCCTTTCAAAAACCTGCTGTCACATGAGCAACTTTGCAGACCCCTCTGATGCTGAGGTAGTTTTAAGTGAGAAGTTAAGAGACAGCAGTTAGCACCTGAACTACTTCATCTCTGAGCTGCTTGAAAACTCTTGGTTCAACACCACCTGGTCTCAGCAGCTGGCTACTGCTCATTTTGTTAACGTGTTCCTTCATCTTTTATACTTATGCTCTAACCTGAGACATGTTTTCCCAATAACACCCCGTAACGAAGCTTCCGAGTATTAGAGTTTACCCAAGCTCATCCAGCCCAATCACAAATACAAAAATCCATTTGGCTTTTCTTTTATGGCCGTATCTTCTCCAGGTGTTTCTTCTGCATCTTAAACAATCTATTTGCCTTTCAGAGCAGTCATACGCTGGCAGGCTCCTAGATTTGTTCCAGGAAAGACTTGCTATTATTTTTTGTATCTTTTGCAAGTTGACCCTGAAACCTCCTTCTGGCTGCTTATCATGATTTTGTATTTAACCCATTAGAGGTTATAGGCCCTTCTTTTCCTAATTTGGATACAACTTCTGCTTGTTGAAGGAAGCCTTCATGCTTTTTACTCAGTCTTTCTTTTAGAAATTCTCTTCTTCTGATGCATTGGTTCTGCCTCCAGAACAGTGGCTTTAAACAGTCTCCATTCCACCTGTGAAGACTCAACTCTTTTAGATGTTCCTTTTAGGCTCCTTTTAATGAAAGGTGTGTCTTGTTTTATATTGCTTGCCTTTTTTTGAAAAGAAAGCAGAATACTACTGATTTTCTTTTTCTTGGTTCTACAAGAGTGTTGAATCCAAGGATGCTACAGTTACTGCTACAGCATGGTTCTTTGTCAATAATATTATGACACTATTTAGGACCAAACCAGGGACTGCTTTTCCTCTTCTGGCTTCCCAACTAGTGGTCACGGACAGTTTCTATACAGTTAGATACAGTATCACCCCCTCCCATGACATCTACCCAACCTACACTGGAGTTACTGAAGTCACTTACGATTGTGTTTCCTGCCCTGAAGGCTCTCTGATCTCCCTGCCTTGTTAGCTAGACTGGTGATGCAGTCCTAGCACTGCATTCTTCCTATTTATTTCTGGGACTTCAATCCACTGAGACTCTATGTTATTCATTGACAGAGTTAATTGGTAATTGGAAGATCCTCTAAGCCTTCTTTAAAATATAGCATCACTTATCCACTGGCATGCCTCGTCCTGCCTTTGTATTTTACATTTCAACAATATAACACATAATTAATTTGAGCATTCACTTTTCCTATTAGCTTTCAAAACCTGAGATTAATAGTGTTGTGGCTCCTGTCTCAGTTTGAAAGAAGACGGGCAGGTCACGGTTCCACATGCTGTTCATGGCAAGGGGGTATATGCATACTGCATAATTATTTTGGTAATTGGTCCTCTGTTAGCATAGCTGGGGTGTGTGGATTTCTGCAGTGGATTCCCTTCTCCGTTAGTTTGTCCTTAACTGTTTCTAGAATGTACTTCCATTTCTTTGTGCTGGCACTAAGTATCTTTCATTGCCAGTAACAGAAGAAGTCATCTTCCAGGTAGGAGAGTGGGATTGGACATGAAGATGATAAATATCCATGCTGTTTTGCCTTTGTCCTTGTGATGGTCTGACAAATTATAGCCTGTCTCAAACATCTGTTAAAGAACTTTGGTGGAGAAGACAGTCTCTGTAAAAGTGCTGGAGTTGTGTGAACAGGAAAATGTGGCTGGAGGAGAAGGCCCCACGGAGGGTGGGATCATGCTTCTCCAAAGCCATAATTCCTCATCTTAAGTGACTATGAGAAGCACAACGTATGCACCTGAAGGAAAGGCCAGACAGTGGTCATGCCTGCAGGGAGAGAGAAGCAACTCTCTGATGACCCCCCAAGCCCACCAACCCATTTCCAGAGAATCCCAGGAATGTGAACTGCACATGTTGAGACCACCGACTCATTTCTGGAACATTCCTGAGCTCACACTGCACTTGCTTAATGATGGCAAATCCCCACATACAGGGGTGGACCCTTTGGGTATAAACGAAGGGAGGACGAGTTCTCGGGGCACCCTCCGGAACCGGATCTCTAGACTGGCTGGACCAATGCTGGACCCAGGACTAGTGAAATCCTTTTCTTCTCTCTCTCTTTTTTCCACAGTCCCTACACCTTACCCTTTTAAACATAAACCGTTGACCAAGTCTGGGACTAGGATTGGATCCATCCGCCCCTGGACTCCTCTCTGAGAAGGAGTCTAGAAAGCAAGGGGGTCCATTCTGATCCTCGTGACTCAACGGGAGGGCTCTCCTTATTGTCTTCTCTGAACTGATCCCCAAATAAGTAAGGCTTTCATATGGTTAGCACATGTTGCACAGTTTACTGACATAGTTTCATGTTCCTTTTTTCCATTTCTTTTTCTATATCTTCCTTCTCCTTTCAAATGGCGGCTTAACGACATGATGCAAGGTTCATATTGATAAGTTCACTTGTACTTGGGCAAGGTTAGCTTGGTTGAATAAATGTTGATTGTTGTTTGAACTCCCCTGGTGTCGTTTCACCTTAATTCTGACAAAGGAAATCCATGAACCTGAGCCACTCCAACCTTGGGATGCGACAGCCCTCCATGCAAATTGGGCAGGTCCCACCTATACAGATGACTAATGTCATTGTATACACTGTTCTAGGTACACAATTTATGTCTAACCACAGGAGAAATTTAATTTTTTCAAATTACTGTGGAAAACAGCCTGTATTTTTAGCAACAAACATCTGGTTACAAAAGCACTCTGTTGAGAAAATGCTTCTCCTATGAACTACAGCGGGATTATCTAAGCATTTCTTCCCTAGTACAACAGCAGTGTCACTATTCTGTAATTCATTCATCAATCAGAATAAACATTAAAGTATAACACAGCTTAATAAAACCATTAGAGCTGTGCCACAGAAATAATTACAAAGACTGGTAATAAGAGAGAGCCATTTACTTAAATGGAGGATCCTTTTAAAGTGATGGCTTACCTTATCCCACCCATCAAAGTAGGACAGCTGGAACACGGGAAGAACAGTCCAGGATTCAGACTCTTTCCTAGAAGGCAAAACTGATGATTGAACCTAAAAACATTTTTCTTGTATGGACCTAATTACGCTCAGGGCTGAGATCTGAGGTCGCTGATTCAGCAGTGGCTTGCTCCTATTCACTGATAAAAACTGAAGGGCATCCAGGGTCCCAGTTCTCCTACAGAAAAGAAAAGTTTATGGAAATGGCTAGACACAAGCTCGCAGTTAAAATAATGATACAGGTAACAAGGCCATTCTAAAAAAACAACTTAGAAAATAACAGATGCATACAAATCTAAAACCAGACCCAAATAAATAATTTTCTTTTAGCAGCTGGTGCATATGCCAAGGGGATGTTGTTCTCAGGCTTGCTTAAATAAAGATATTGGGGATAAATGTCACAAGGCTTTCAGAAGTGTTCTGGTTCCTAACTCCCACTGATTCAGCGAAGAAGTGCCCAGATGCACTTAAAAACCCCTTTCTATGCCTAAACTGTATGTTTAAGTATCTAAATGTCTCCAAGAATCACTAAGTCCATAACCACAAATCTCGGAGATCATGGGAACTATTCTTGTATAATGGTTGATGAGATGCTGCCTCTCTGCCCATCTACCCTTCCAGCATTGCCCAGCGGCGTGAGCTACGTGCACACTGCCGTGTGTACCTCTCGCGTCCGAATCCCAGACCATCAGTCTGCTGCCTCCTCTCACGGAAGAGTGGGCAGTGTTTCAGAGCCCACATCACGTGGCAGGAGCAGGACCAGGAGCCGGCAGCAGCATGGTCCGCAACTCTGCCAGCTCCCAAATCCAAACATATTTACTGCCACGATGCATTACACTGCCATTGTCAAAGCTGCCGTAGTGACATACTTTCAGCAGCAAATGTAGCAGTTGAAAACTGACCGAATCTATTTCTAGCAATTTTTCACTCTGGTGGAAGTGAACTGTGTTCTGAAATAGCTTTCTGCTATTTCTCCCCCTCCCCCCCCCCAGGTGCTCTTTTTCTCTTACAATGATGCTTTTTCTCAGATAAGGTTTTATTTCTGACCCACTGAGATCACTCCTGCATTTTTTTTAAGAAATGAACAGAAGGCATCTTTGTTGCAGCTGCTCTTCTTCAAGGCTGCTTGCAAAGCCTGGTTGTTTCCCAGCTGAAGCCTGATATGACGGGCCCTGTGACACCCTTGTGAACGCCTGGCTGTACAGTCGGGGTTTTTATTTACCTTTTCTGGCGTCATCTGAAAGTCCAAACCAATGAATGGTTGCTTGCAGTTATGTAGGACTAAAGCTAATAGCTAATCCTAAATAAATCTGTCCTCGGTGATGCTAATAGCTGAAAAAATGGAGAAGGAAATATTTTGTTTCTGACATATATATTTTCTCTTGAAATGTACAAAATAGTGATGGAGGATCTGCCCTGACTGTAAATCAAACTACCAAACAGCCAACAGAACACACAAGCATTGCAGAGACTAAGCAACGTTGTTTAGCAAGAACTGAGAAGACCACTATATGGATAAAAACCACACCTGCATTTATATTAAAATTCGAAAGCACATAAACCATCCTGCTTCAGGACATGAGCTCATCCATCCCTTGCGGTAAGGGAACACACGTATCCATCAGAAAATCACGTGTGTAGCAATGCACAGCAGTTCTCTTCATAGGGAAGTGATGTGGAGCTCTACCACATCACCCTTTGTTAACTGTGAATGACACTGCAGGACTGGTTTTATCCCACCTTGTCTAAGAACAAGCATATCCACCTGGCTCTCCTGACATGGCTGCTGTAGCGTGTTATGCACTATATAATACCAGCGCTTACAAACTAGCAGCCACCAATGTCTGGAATTGCTGTTTCTGTTTTGCAACAATCATCTAGGCTAGGGAGCAATTTTTAGATACCATAGCCATAAGCCAGATGTTTAAAAACACAGTAAAATTTTTCTAGCTAGCACAATCTGTAACGATTTAATCTGTTTCCTTGCTTCATCAGATTCCTCCTGCAGCTGGCACACAGGCTTTCTAGTTCTGCCCCAGTGGTTTTTCAGCTCTTTTTTTTTTTGGGCGTTCAGCTTGTGACTTCTATGCCTGCGGTCAGGCAGGTCTGCAAGGTCACCTCTCCTCTCTTGCCAGTCAAGCAGCCTTTTACACGAGTCCACCACTAAACCAGACATTTTTTTACGCTTACTGCGGTAGCGTTGGGTGTCTTGTCAGGAAAACAAATTTCCTCAGACAGCTGCGGAGAGGCCTGGAAACCCTCCCGCACCCAAGCTCCTGGGAGTACACAATAAAAGCAGCTGAAACGCCGTGATTTGGGGACCGACCTCGTTTTTCCACAAGAAGGTGAAGGCGCTGCAGGGGCAGCGAGGACTGAGGTGCAAGGGGTGGCCGGCCTGAGGGGACGGGGCGCGGGTCCCCCCGCACGGCCCCTCGGCTGGGTGTGTGGTGGTGGTGGTGGGAAAAACCCCCAACCCCACAATTTCTTGAGGAAAGAAACGTCTGGAAAAAGCCCCGTTCCGCCAAAACCCACCACAAAAAGCCGGCGAGTGAGGAGGTTGCGTCATTCCCGCCGCCGGCCA